>NW_022045157.1:0-83876 GCF_900880675.1 Sparus aurata | reverse complement strand
GGATCGATTTTGTCAAGAGGAGCTAACGTTACTGTGGGGAGATAAACATCACCACCAACACCTCTCTGCAGTGTCCACTTTACCCCTGACAGTTCTATCACCAGGTAATGTCTGGATTTCTGCAGAGTCCGTTGACGCTGGTCACTGGAACCCTCACGAACCAACCCTCTCCGTCCCTGGCTTGCATCCTCTCCTCCCGACGACAGCGAGTGCCACCGGCCTTATGTGGCCGCCGCTGACCCTCTCCATCCCGCTGACGGCGGGTCCCACCGGCGGTATGTGGCGGTAGTATCAGGGCCGCATTATTGGTGAGCCGTCCCAGTGTGAACGGATAATCCGGAGGCGCGGAGCGAGGGTGTGTCGGTCTGACAGTCTAACTGCACAGGTCCTTCACTCAACTAAATACAGAGAAATGTCCCACAAAGCAACGTTACATGACCGAACAAAAGTAACGAAGTAACTATAACTGTTTTTGGCAACTTATATGAGGAAAACAAATACCACAGCTGTATGTGGAGAAGCGCCTGTCCGCCTGTCCTCCCGACTCTTCGTCACATTTCTGCTCAGAAAACAGCGTTTGTCACGCTTGTCACAAGAGTGGTTTACCTCACTGAGTGTTTGACGAAAATAAATCACCGCGACCGCCAGCCCTCCTGACCGAGACTTCAGCGACCTTTCCCCCAGAAAACACCCTCCGTCCCCGCGAGTGACAGAGTCAGACAGCGTCCTGTTTACTGATGGTGATTATGTATAATTATGTCATTTAGCGAGAAACTTCACTCCGTCACTTTCCAGGGTGTTTGGTGGGTCAGGATCTCAATCACTACACGTTATAACAGCATCTATATGATTATAAACTGTCTGCGGGTTTAGATAGACAAGGGGAACACCTGGGGAGACACCGACATCATCAACATGACGTGTAGCCCCCGCCGCATGGGCGTGGTTCCAGCGCCTCTAACTGACACGCCCCCAGCGTTTCACAGCAGAAAGAAGTGCTTGTTTTCCATGATTTAGAGACCTAATTTTATATACTTAGCAATTTTTTTAATCTTTCAAATTTGGCTCAGTGGTCAATGATACATGTTTCTATGGTGTGACAAACCCATAACACAATTTTTTTGCCGCTTTACACGGACTTTAAAGCACAGCGCTCCTCTTCACCTCTCTCACTCTGCTCGCTCAGGTTCACTGTAACTCTAACTCAAAAATATATACTTATATTAAGATATATAACCTACCTCAAGAATGTAATAACCCTTTTGTGTATCTGTTGAAGGAACATTAATATTCCTATTTAGGCTACATGCATATAGGTTATAGATGTAATTATGTTAAATATAATTTTCTTATTTGGCTAAAATCTTTGTCCTGTTTATCATTATCATAATCATGGTCAACTAATTAAAGGCTAAAGTACAAAATCATTCATTGATCAGGAATTTTCAAGTAAAAAGTACCAGTATTGGTATCGGCAATACTGGCCCTGTATTTACTTGGTATCGGATCGATACCAAAATTTGCAGTATTGCCGACCCCTAGAGGAAAGTCCTTACAAATTCCGCAGCTCCCTGCACCTTTGGAATGACTGTGATATTTATCCTTGTTTTCTCTCTGGCTCGGTCCACTTCTTTGTTCTTACACAGCTTTTCTCCATCAGTCTTGTTATTTCTTCTCGTTGACGTGGGCGATGTTGGGGCATTTTCTGGCTCTGTTGTTGCTCCAGACCAGGCTAACAGCCAGGCTAACAGCCAGGCTAACAGCCAGGCTAACAGCCAGGCTAACAGCCAGGCTAACAGCCAGGCTAACAGCCAGGCTAACAGCCAGGCTAACAGCCAGGCTAACAGCCAGGCTAACAGCCAGGCTAACAGCCAGGCTAACAGCCAGGCTAACAGCCAGGCTAACAGCCAGGCTAACAGCCAGGCTAACAGCCAGGCTAACAGCCAGGCTAACAGCCAGGCTAACAGCCAGGCTAACAGCCAGGCTAACAGCCAGGCTAACAGCCAGGCTAACAGCCAGGCTAACAGCCAGGCTAACAGCCAGGCTAACAGCCAGCTACAGCCAGGCTAACAGCCAGGCTAACAGCCAGGCTAACAGCCAGGCTAACAGCCAGGCTAACAGCCAGGCTAACAGCCAGGCTAACAGCCAGGCTAACAGCCAGGCTAACCAGCTACAGCCAGGCTAAGATTAATCCTAGAGATTAGATGTGAATTAATGTGTTTTACAGCATGTCCATGGTCTTTCTAAGTATGTTGCATCATTTTAATTATCCTGCATTAAAATATTACATGTTGGCTGTTTGCGTCTTGCAACAATCTTTTTATATTGATTCAAGTGGTAGTATTATTACTCAGGCCAAGTGTTAAATTGCTATGCTAATGAAAACTGCTTGTCAAATTGCCGTCAGAGGTTTCATAAATATGTGTTTTATTGCAGTAATTGAGATTACAAAACACAGCTGATGAAGTTGCAAAGGTGCTCTCAATGAAATCTATCCATCCATCCATCTAAATATAATCTCTCAGGTGATGGACTAAGATATGTATGTAGCTATGCTCTCACTGTACCACAGATGGTCTGTGTAACATTGAGAATTTTTGCAAGTGGAAGCTTCCTTTATTCATTTTATTATTTGGCAGTCATTTGCAGTTATGGTTACTGTGTGCACCGAAATACTCACTTCTCTTTCTGGTTTCATGATTTCCAGGTCCAGTTTCCCGAGTGTCCGGCATTTAAAGCTCCAGCTCCATTTCTTGGAGCTTTCCCTTCTTGAATTTGATTTTAACTTCTGCCAGCTCTATCTGTCTCTCCAGGTGCTTTGCGTATAGTCTTGACGGTTTGTGAAGTCTGTATAAGAAATGTCAATTAGCACAGCAGGATTTGTGCATGATGTAGATTTACTTTAGCCAATACTCACAATGTTACCAGGCTGCTTGGGAGACTGTGCAGCATCTGGGTCCTGTTACACATATATTTTCTATTAGCACCACATCACTGACTTCAGATCCTTTATGGATTAAATAAGCAGGATATTTCCATAAAACTGACATATCAGCCTTCTGGAGTCCAGTGACAGTCTCCTCATCTGCAGAAGTGCATTCTGCAGCTGCAGATGTGCCTTCTCCCTGCCATATACATACATGTATTGAGAGAACTTGAATTAATATTTCACAGGATTTACCAAGCCTGTGATTTTAGTAATAAGTACTAACCGGATCATCTTCTGGTGGCTCCAAAAGTGTAACTGTGTTCCCAGACACTGTAAGGAAATCCAAAGTCAGACAGTATAATATATTTATTTGACTGTGTTCCAAGTGCAGTAGTACTGCAGTATGTACCCTGTATGAAGCGGACAGTTTCTGTGGCTGGGACAGAGTCTGTTACTGTCCCTCCATCACTGGCCTCCCTTTATTTAAATGGAGCACCAGCTCCTCTGCTGGGGTCGTATCCTGGCTTGGGGGGCCGCCCCCTGTGCCATTTAACTGCTACAATCATACAGACAGTCAACATGTCAACAGACACCTAATCTATTCACCTCATTTGTTCACTGTTTTCTATTTTAAAGTCACTTACCAGCCTGCAAAATGTTCTTGTATTTAATGTTAACTTGCTGCCAGGTCATTTTATAGCCAGACACGTTTATTTTTTATGAAGGAGAGAAAGATAAAATAGATAAAAACATAACGTGAGAAAAATAGATTAAATGACACACATTGTGGATAATTGTTTGCATTTAATCATACTCTACATTTCATGAGTAAGATGCACTTCTACTTGCCACATTTAAAGCAAAGTGTACAACAGTTGATTAGTGGACTTGAAAAGTAACTCCTTTAGTCGTAAGGCGTCAATTTTTCACGTGCCGTTAACGTGTTGTCTACGTGTTGTCTATGTGTTGTCTACGTGTTAGAATTCATGTAATTGTGACCTCGTTGTCAGTCACACGCCTCTCTGGCTGTTTCCTCCTCACAGTTTAGTTTCACTTTCTCTGACAGTCGTGTCGCAGATAGTTTTCTCCGTCTGAACCTCCAGCTGAAGGTAATGTAATGAATCTGACATGTTCGACTCGCTAACACAAGCTCTACTTTTCATTGTTACACCGGAAACAGCACAAAAACTGAAGCTCGGTTGTTTATTTCTCGACGAACTCGTTTAAGTTTAAACTCGGGACGACGGAAGAGAAACAACTGCCGTTAAGAATATCCGCCAGTTTGTGTCGATACCTGCGGTGTGTAGTCGATGAAATAATAAAGTATAATAAAGTAGAAGTGGAGTGAGTTGGTCAGTGTGTGAACACAGAGTGGTTGTCACTGTGTAGCTCCACTTACTGATGACTGAAGGCAGCTTCTCCTGCCTGAATCAGCCTGTGGAGGAGGCCGAGACGAGCCGCCGCTCTCCCGCTGTCTGACGCACTAAACGCGGCTGGAGAGCAGCTGTTCGCCTGGATGCGGGAGCTGGAGGTGCTGAGGGGGCTGCAGCACCCCCTAAAACGAGCCTGTAACATAGGCCGAATTTACAAGAAGGCCCGAATCATTAAGAACTTGTCATCGACAGCGTTTCACACAGTTTATAAAGGTTTTCTGAACTTAACAAGTCTGGGGACTTCCTGTCCCTCCTCCTCTCCCTGCTGCTGTTGACTGTAGCTGATGTGACTTATAACATGTTGGTGTTCTGGTTCTTGTTCAGTATCATTAGATACATGTTATCCTGGAAATTCAAATGAGTTCCCACCATTTATGGAATTTGATTTGTGCCAAAAGAAACAAACAAAAATTCTTAAATGTCAAACAAAAATAGGAATTTGAGAGAACATAAAACTAATTTCAAAAATAAAAGTTAAACTTGTAATCAAATAATGTGTCAGATAGTGTAAAGTATTGTTCTTTGACTCCTCTAATAAAGCATTATTTAGTTTATGTTCCCCCTGCTTCTCTCTCTCCGCTCAGACGTTGCGTTTGTTTCTTTTGGCACAAATCTAATTCCATAACCATTTATAATGACGTCATCATATAGACTGAGCCCTCAGCATCAACAGTCTCTTCTTTATGTCACTTTGACCTGAAATGTGATCAATAATCAAACACATTTCCCCTGAATTAGTTTTTTAGTGTTTTCTGGAAGCTTTATCCGGAGGAGCCGTCTTATTTTGGAAGGATCTGACTCTCTTTGAAAGTAACTAAGTACATTATCCGAGTACTGTGCTGAAGTACAACCTGGAAGTTCTTGTACTCTAGTTGAGTATTTGTACTCCTTCACACTTACTGAGCTGAATCTCAGCCCTCTGAGATGCTGAACGTTTAACTTCTCTGCATGTTGTTGTGAATATGACAGAGAATCCTGACAGACAGATGTGTGACGGCGCCTTCATGAGGTGACAGTCACCTGTCTTGGGAATAAAAAACATTCATTCAGATTTTATGGACCTGGACGTGAAATAATGTTTGTATTGAGCTGTTTAATGTTTAATATTTAACATTTAGATTTAGATTTTTATTTTGATTTAACATTGACATCATATTTTTTACGAGAGAATTAAATAGCACAACGTTCACTGTGATATTGTAAATCTGGTCAAAAGTCACATAAAAAAA
The DNA here is from genome assembly GCF_900880675.1 of Sparus aurata. Taxonomy (NCBI): domain Eukaryota; kingdom Metazoa; phylum Chordata; class Actinopteri; order Spariformes; family Sparidae; genus Sparus; species Sparus aurata. Next base: position 78,285 of record NW_022045157.1, on the reverse strand, counting down.
TTCACATGATTTTTTTTTTTTTTTTTTTACGTGGTTTGTTGTTAAATGTCGCGAAACGTTGCTGTTTATTTTAACATGCGCAACTTTACAATGTGTTGTGCTCGTTGTGGGTCGTGCTGCAGCATCACAGTTGCCAAGTCCGCTTATCAGGCACGTGCACACATAAGGCCCAAGGGGTGCTTGAGCCCCTAAAGTGCCCTTTTTCTGTGTTTTTTTAATTAATAAATAAATTCCTGTTGTACAAAGGGATGTCAAAAAACGGCGGTATAAAAACGCCACGGTTATCTACCGCACGCATTCCTTTGTAATATGGTGTTGTGTGTGTGTTGAGCCTAAAGCCGCTTCTCTGTCCGCTCCGTCTCTCTCTACAAACGGTCGCTACTTTCAAATTAAAAGCACCCGCTAAGAACCCAGTTCTACACTCCAATGGGGTGCAATGTAAAGCTCTTATTTTGAAGACAAAGAGAGAGAGAGAACTCCACCACGCTCGTAGATGAGACGTGACAGTGGAGCGACTTGAACCTTTGTGAGTTATAAACCATGAACATAACTTCCTTGTGGGGGCTAACAAGTCACCTTCCACTTATTCAAGGTGCTTAAATATGAGTCATATTACAGAAGAGTGTCCATTTGTGCTTGTTAAGCTAACTGCTTGTTAATGAGAGTTAAGAATAATCTGACAGCTGTCTGTGTGGCTGTTTATCTGCCACAAATCTTAAACTTCTTCCAGATATTGAGTTTATTGTGACTTTGCTGTCGTAAACATTGTTGTTCTACTAACATCAACAGTTGTCATTTCTTGGTTTTGTCACATTTTTAGATGTGTAGCCTTTATTTCTAGTTTGCACTTGTCCTCTAATAAATAGCCTCATAATAAACCAGTGTTTCATTGCTTTTTAAGAACCACAGCTGAATTACGTGTCTTCCAAACCTCAGTAATATGATAATGTGAATAAACTCATGTTGACAACAATTTGTTGACACAAAAGAAATGGCAGTTACATATCAGTCACAGCTACACAGGATACACAGCTAAGACTTTAGCTTTCTATAAGTACTTTGTTTATTCATTTTACATGAATTAATCTACATATTGTGTTATTAAGCCCTGACATTTTTTTTCCCTGCGCAGAGCGCGTGCACGTACTGCCCTTTTCTGACTTTGAGCCCCTGCCCCTCTATAATCATGTGCACGCCCCTGCCTCTTATTATAAGCGTATTTGGGCTTGTTTTTCCTATAAAGTAGCTTGTAAATATTGGTGGTTGCGGGTTGTCAGTCACACGCCTCTCTGGCTGTTTCCTCCTCACAGTTTAGTTTCACTTTCTGACAGTTGTGGCGCAGATAGTTTTCTCCGTCTGAACCTCCAGCTGAAGGTAATGTAATGAATCTGACATGTTCGACTCGCTAACACAAGCTCTACTTTTCATTGTTACACCGGAAACAGCACAAAAAGTGAAGCTCGGTTGTTTATTTCTCGACGAACTCGTTTAAGTTTAAACTCGGGACGACGGAGGAGAAACAACTGCCGATAAGATTATCCGCCATTTTGTGTCGATACCTGCGGAGTTTAACCGTTGAAATAATAAAGTATAATAAAGTAGAATTGGAGTGAGTTGGTCAGTGTGTGAACACAGAGTGGTTGTCACTGTGTAGCTCCACTTACTGATGACTGAAGGCAGCTTCTCCTGCCTGAATCAGCCTGTGGAGGAGGCCGAGACGAGCCGCCGCTCTCCCGCTGTCTGACGCACTAAACGCGGCTGGAGAGCAGCTGTTCGCCTGGATGCGGGAGCTGGAGGTGCTGAGGGGGCTGCAGCACCCCCTAAAACGAGCCTGTAACATAGGCCGAATTTACAAGAAGGACAGAGTCATTAAGAATGTGTCATTAACAGCGTTTCACACAGTTTATAAAGGTTCTCTTAACTCAACAACTCACTAAATGACGCAATTTCTGAAGGGAGTCTGGGGACTTCCTGTTCCTCCTTCTCTCCCTGCTGCTGTTGACTGTAGCTGATGTGACTTATATTATGTTGGTGTTCAGATTCTTGTTAATAATCATCAGATACTTGTTATCCTGGAAATTCAGATGAGTCCAAACACATGAATTTGGCCCACCATTTATGGAATTACAAGTGCCAAAAGAAACAAATAATAATTCTTAAATGTCAAACAAAAACAGGAATTTGAGAGAACATAAAACTAATTTCAAGAATAAAAGTTATAACTTGCAATCAAATAATTTAGTCTTTAGTATTGAGCCGAGGAGCTGAAAGAAATATTTAGTCCTCACGCAGGGAACAAGATGACATCATTTAGTCTGCAATCAATCAAACCATCACAAGCTGTGACTTGAAGATTCTCAGCAGTGGATGAAAAAGAGACTCAACAGGTTTCACACACAGAGAGAAACACATGAAGATAACACAGTACAAGCCTGTGAAATAAAAGCAGTGAATGTGATATTACAGCCAGTGATAAGAGAGATTCTAATTTTTACTCTGCAGATAAATGTTTTAAATATCCAAGTCCAGCAGCTGATGTTCTGACAGGAGACGTGACGTCAGTGAGAGACGTCATAGCCTCTACAGACAAAACCCACCTGAACACACCTGAGACTTTCATATTTTATAATAACACAACAGGTTATTAGAACAATTTCTGCCTCTTAGTTAAATCAACTTGTCAGTATTTGTTTTTAATCAGTTATTTAACACTCCAAGCTCCACAGAAAGTCTCCACAGTCATGTACAGAAGGACAGTGACTGTTTTTATACCCTTTAAAATGTCATAATGTTTACGTAGAAATGACATAAATAAACTTTAAAGTAAATATTATAAAACATGTAATGAGAGATCGTCCTCTGGAGTCACTGGTGTTACTGTGTGACAAAAGTCTTTTATTTTGAAATAAACCTCACACTGATGACATCACTGTCCTTCCTGCAGATCAGTGAAGACAGGTCCTGGATCAGTCCACTGTCTCTTTTCTGTCAGAAGACATTTTCACATTTGTCTCCAGATTTCACGTCACTGCTGTGAGCGACTTTATTAGTAGAGAACAGTAAACAACAGAATACAAATGATTTAATGACATGATTTGGTTTTGGTTTGATGTCCTGTAGCAGCCATTTAGTGAAATATGTATTAATAGAGTCAGTGAGTTGTGGAATAATGTGCTCTGAGTTTAAATGTTAGAAGAGGAAGTCGACTTTCAGACATTTTGTCCTTCAAGAGTGTTTCTGACCCAAAGGCTGATTTCAGTTGATGTGCAGATGAATGATTTGTGTTTCCTCTCCAGATGAAAGTGTGTGTGAGATGAGCAGCATGAATCATTGTGAGGACAGAGAGGAGGGAGGCCCTCCCTCTAAATCCACTGGACCTGGACCTGGACCTGGACCAGGACCTGGACCTGGTCCTGGACCTGGACCTGGACCTGGACCTGAGCCTGGACCTGGACCTGGACCAGGACCTGGACTACCTGGACCTGAGCCTGGACCTGGACCTGGACCTGGACCTGAGCCCAGCTGTGTGTCCTTCAAGAGTGACCGGTCAGTGGGTCACCTCATTGAGTTTAAAGAAGATAAACCTCCTGCTGTAAAGAGGTGAGCTGTTAATAACATTAGTATAGGGTTGTTCGGTATACCGGTACTAATTTGGTACCGGGGTACTGAGGCATTTAAAACGGTACTATATTGCATTTGGATGGGACCGGTACTTGCAGCGCCGCTGGCAGCGCCCGCAACAGCTCGGCGACCTCGCCACGTGACGTCACCGCGTTGTAACTACAGCTGAGAGGACGAGGAGCAAGCCGGAGCTTGGGGAGAAAAAAAGAAATACCAAGCAAGCCGGAGGAAACAGCTAGCAAGTGAGCGAGCAGCGTGGACTGGAGCAACAAACGAGCAGGAGGAAAGCTTGGAGAGAGCAGAGACGTTGGAGAGGGAGAGAGAGAGAGGGAGAGAGGAGCACGGAGAGGAGAATGGCTGCTGCAACCGTCATTACGCCACAACTTGTGGACAAACCAGGGGCGCGAGGTGCGATATGGCAGTACTTTGGCTTAAAAACAAATGAGCAAGGCGAGGCAGTTAACGCTGATGCGTCACTGTGTAAACGGTGTTTTATAACATGCATGGCTAAGGGCGGAAACACCTCCAACTTAGTCAAACACCTAAAGGACAAGCACCCAGACCTGCACACTGAGTTCAGGGAACAACAGGTAATTTACTCATTAAAAAAAGCCACATTCAGTGCTAAAAGCAAGCACCACCCCCCTTCACTCTTAACAAAAGTAGCTCTGGAAGAAAAAAAAAATAGAGCTGGTTTATTTATATTATATTATTATATTTATATTTTCACAGTGATTTTTAAACTTTTTGCCATATAAGTAGACATGCTGATTTACAATAAATCTGAAGTGGTCCCTTAATTTTTTTCCAGAGCTGTAAAATACATACATGCATGATCTTTATAAAGTAACAAACTTTTACATACACATTTAGCCATTTAATATGTTATAAAGACTAGTAACATACCATTTAAAGACATTGGTCCTACTTAATACAGGTTATATCTAAATGAAAATATTTTTTAGGTTATGTATCTCAACGTAATTAAGGCCTCAGCTTGTATGACAAAAGATTAGAAAAGCTTGTCTTTGTGGTATTTTATTTTATTTACTGATTAATATGTTATTGTTCTAAGATTTTCTATTAAAATAAAGTCAGTAATGAAATTTTTTGCGTTCTCTTTTTATTTGAAAAAGTATCGAAAAGTATTGAAATACATGTTGGTACCGGTACCAAAATGTTGGTATCGTGACGACACTACATTAGTATGTGACTGATTCACGTTTTAACTGTGGAGAAAGATGTTTTTTGAACCCTGATGTTTATTTTCAGCTTCGTTCTTCTTCACTTAAATGTATCTTCTCACTTTAGAAAGCTGCCCAATAGAACCAGTCTTCAACTCTTCATTTCACTTTATTGAATTAGTTTGGTCCAATATTCTCTGAAGGTTTATTCCTGATGTTTTCCACTATTTTATGGACAGAAGCTTCTGTGTCTGAAGACTAGAAAGTGAATTAACATCTCTGGTGGTCTTCTTCTCTGTCCAACAGGAGACCAGCCTCTACTGGACCTGGACCTGGACCTGGACCTGAGCCCAGCTGTGTGTCCTTCAAGAGTGACCGGTCAGTGGGTCGCCTCATTGAGTTTAAAGAAGATAAACCTCCTGCTGTAAAGAGGTGAGCTGTTAATAACATTAATATGTGACAGATTCATGTTTTAACTGTGGAGAAAGATGTTTTTTGAAACCTGATGTTTATTTTCAGCTTCGTTCTTCTTCACTTAAATGTATCTTCTCACTTTAGAAAGCTGCCCAATAGAACCAGTCTTCAACTCTTCATTTCACTTTATTGAATTAGTTTGGTCCAATATTCTCTGAAGGTTTAATCCTGATGTTTTCCACTATTTTATGGACAGAAGCTTCTGTGTCTGAAGTAGGGGTGTTCCAACAAGGGTACCTCACGATTCGATTCGATTTCGATTATGGGAGCTTCGATTCTTCGATTCTAACGATCGTCGATTCGATTCGATTATTGCATTTTTAATGCAGACATCAAGTTTAAATATTTGACCAACAGTGTTTTACGGGAGGAGGATGATCTGAACAGCTGTTCTATTCACACTTAAAATGTTTTTTGTCTTTTCAATGTAATTTTCAATCTATGAAATCAAACAGTGCCTTTTTTTTGCCAGGCTTCGCTCAAGTTTTACTCTTTCAAATAATCAACCATCTACAGAACTTTTCAGTACTTCTTCTCATCATCATTATCATTAATTATTATTATTAATAATATTGTTAAAGTGAGCCTCTTATCGTTTAACAGAAAAATACATCATACAAACAGCAACTTTTGCAGCCTTGTCCTTGTCAGTCTGATGGCGAGTTATCACCTTTCTGTCCTCACTAACATCCTGTTAATAATCAAAGAAGCTCTGAGGCTTTACATTTGTTCTATGTTATAATACAAGATTTCAGCATTGAGACTCTCCCATCAGACGAGTTCTCACGTGTTGACTGAACTCAATTGATAACGTAGCAGCGCGATGAGTCCTTGCTAGCTAAGCAGCTCCGTGTTTAGATCCCGCCCTGTGTGGGTCACTACACTGTCATTGGTCAGGCACACACACGCTGTTAACGATACCATTGGCTGTAGAGTGTGACAATCCGTCAATAAAGATCAGCCAACAGTTGTTCTCCTCCGATCTACATCAATGTCATAAGTCGCCTCTGTGAAGTTTGAATGACGGAAATCCGTCGTAGCGACGGAGAACTTTAATCCATGTGAACTTATTCAGTCTGGAGCTTTAGTACAGGGAGGTGAACACAACACAAACACAGTAGAGCAGAGTGGCACTCACACTCATCAGTGAGGGAGTTTGTAGCGCGGCTCCATGGTGCGCACCACTAACCGAAACTAACGTTACTGCTCCGTTTGTTGTGGTCCCACTCACTAAACAGTCCGGGCGGCGCGTGCGCTAAGGTTCCGGTTACGTGTTTTTTGTTCTGGTCTTGCGGCAAAGCATCGGCGTTAATTAATCGATGCCAAATCGTCACGTGACGCATCGCGATGCATCGGCACATCGATGAATTGCACCCACCTCTAGTCTGAAGACTAGAAAGTGAACTAACATCTCTGGTGGTCTTCTTCTCTGTCCAACAGGAGACCAGACTCTACTGGACCTGGACCTGGACCCAGCTGTGTGTCCTTCAAGAGTGACCGGTCAGTGGGTCGCCTCATTGAGTTTAAAGAAGATAAACCTCCTGCTGTAAAGAGGTGAGCTGTTAATAACATTAGTATGTGACAGATTCATGTTTTAACTGTGGAGAAAGATGTTTTTTGAAACCTGATGTTTATTTTCAGCTTCGTTCTTCTTCACTTAAATGTATCTTCTCACTTTAGAAAGCTGCCCAATAGAACCAGTCTTCAACTCTTCATTTCACTTTATTGAATTAGTTTGGTCCAATATTCTCTGAAGGTTTATTCCTGAAGTTTTCCACTATTTTATGGACAGAAGCTTCTGTGTCTGAAGACTAGAAAGTGAATTAACATCTCTGGTGGTCTTCTTCTCTGTCCAACAGGAGACCAGCCTCTACTGGACCTGGACCTGGACCTGGACCTGATCCTGAGCCCAGCTGTGTGTCCTTCAAGAGTGACCGGTCAGTGGGTCGCCTCATTGAGTTTAAAGAAGATAAACCTCCTGCTGTAAAGAGGTGAGCTGTTAATAACATTAATATGTGACTGATTCATGTTTTAACTGTGGAGAAAGATGTTTTTTGAAACTTGATGTTTATTTTCAGCTTCGTTCTTCTTCACTTAAATGTATCTTCTCACTTTAGAAAGCTGCCCAATAGAACCAGTCTTCAACTCTTCATTTCACTTTATTGAATTAGTTTGGTTAGTTTCTCTGAAGGTTTAATCCTGATGTTTTCCACTATTTTATGGACAGAAGCTTCTGTGTCTGAAGTAGGGATGCACCGATGCCTAGGCTTTGTGTATCTGTCAATACCCGATTTTTATGATAACCTGTATACCTTCCACCATGTGGAAGAGACTAAAGGCAGCAGACTTTCTTTAGACAAAATAATCAAACAGTTACTAAACATTGTAAACATGTAAAAAAATAATAAAATAGAGGCAGAGCCAACTAGAGAAGCCCATGGGGAGCAGCGGCGGAGCAAGTTAAAGAGAATAATGCCCTATTCTATCCTCACATGTTGTTTCACTTTCCACTTCCTCCCTTTGTTTGTTTTCCCGCTCTTTTTCTGTGTCTCATGAGTTCATCACAGCAGGACGACGGTGCACAAAGGGAACAATTACTTTTAACCTCTTCATCATGTTTGACTTCATATAGTGTTTGTTTGTGAAACGTGCAGTAAAACAGTTTGTAGTTGTTATTCTCACTTTGATTCAGTTGACCGCAGCTCAGTCTCAGTCTTTGACAGTATGTGTTAGCCGCTGACTCCTCCTGTCTTTTCTTAGTGTCCTCAACTGTTAAATCAGCTGCTGTAGTTGATCTGAAATTCACAGACTTTCCATTCAAACACCTGTTCGCAGCGAGTGTCCATGTTTTGTTTTTTTCAATCAGATCCACTGGGATGCTTTTAGATTGGAAGTTGTGAATACTGACCTCTGGCTTGCAAAGGAACGCACCATGAAGCCAGTGTTTTCCCCTCACTGTTCTCTGGTGCGTCTGTTTTACTCCTGTGTTTCCTGCGTGTCTTCACCTGTTCTGACTGATTTGCCCTTTGGACTTTTCTCTGCCTTCCTTTGTTGTTTGCCTTTTCTGTTTTCTCACTGCCTGTGTCTGTATCTGCATTTGTTCCCTCACCATTTAAAATGAGACAAGATGAACATTTATTGATCCCCCGTAGGAGAAATTAAATTTGGCACAACAGGAGAGAAAATAATCAGTGTTGCTACAAGTAGCAGTGTGAGGTAGGAGTTGACTAAGATAAAAATAAACTAAAAATATGTCCAGGATGTTATAAACTCCTGATCCTGGTCCTCTGTCATCCATCCCTGTTGATTAAGGTGACCAGATTTCTGAAATGAAAATCTGTGACATTTTCAGTGCAGTGGTCAAAATTCAAAATTCATCCCTGCTGATGTTCAGACAGACCTCCAGTTAGCAGCCTTAGCCGAACTAGAACCAGACCTCTAGCTGCCCACCTCCAGTCCTGCTGCTTCACAGGCATCAAGCCTCAGTCCTGTTAAACAGTCTCTTGCTCCGTTCACCAGCCACTGGTCTCTGGTGCACTCTCCAGCCTGGCTTCAGCCCTTTGTGCCATCTTGTTGCCCTACTGACCTCCTCCGGCCTTTGCCTCAGCTTCCTTTTCAGCCAATGTCCTCCCGGAGGCCTTGCACCTAAAAATACCCAGTTAGTCGTTGTGGCGATTATCACCCAAAAGCAACAAAAGAAAAAGTTGATAATTAACTTTAAACTCACACAAATCAGTCAAATTAAATATCAAAATCAAGTTTATTGAGACTCTTCACCACTTTGCACTGGACAGTTAGCATCCAGCTAGCTTGTGTTAGCTGTGTGTTGCTGTCCACAGTATTAAACGGGTCAATAAGAGCTGGAGGGACTAAACCAGACAAGCTGCTGAACCAACCCAGTAAACTGACTGACTGTTGATTCACAGTGGGATCAGCAGTACGACCAACACTGTGATGTCAGAGGAAACCATCTGATTCAATGATGTCATCAACACTTTAACTCAAAGGACCTTCAGCTTGTGTTTGTCTCTGAGTGGACAGACACAATGTGACTGATTCTTCATGATTCCTCCACAGAGTCGACCAGGAGAGCTCAGAGGTTCCCAGAGGTCCATCTGTCCAGCAGCATCAGACACACCTGGACTCCATATTTATGGTCTGTACATGAACAACAACTACTTTTACATCCAGTCTGTTCACAATAATCTCCATGCTGCACTTTACAGACCAGTGGTGAATCTGTCCAACATGGATCTGATGTTTGGCTCCATGATGTTAAATGTTGTCATTCTCATAATATTCTGTTTCAGCTGCTGGAGGAGAACATTGTGACTTTTGTGAAGAACGAGCTGAAGAAAATCCAGAATGTTCTGAGTTCAGATTACCCAGAATGCTCAGAGAGTCAGAGGGAGGATGAGGAGGTGTTGGATGGTGAGGATGAAGAGCAGAGGAGAAGCAGCAGAGAGGCATTTCTGAAGATCACACTTCACTTCCTGAGGAGAATGAAGCTGGAGGAGCTGGCTGACTGTCTGCAGAGCAGTAAGAGGATTTCTCTAAAGATTTAACATGATGGATCAATGAGACGTTTACTGAAGTCTGATGATAATGAATCTGTTTATATATACAATCTTTACAGGAAGGAACTTGTCATAATTTCTTCATAAGTAACTTAATGATCTTTTTTGTTGTGTGTTCATTTAGAACATCTTGCTGCAGTTTGTCAGCGTAAGCTTAAATCTAACCTTCAGAAGAAGTTCCAGTGTGTGTTTGAGGGGATCGCTAAAGCAGGAAACCCAACCCTTCTGAATCAGATCTACACAGAGCTCTACATCACAGAGGGAGGGACTGCAGAGGTCAATGATGAACATGAGGTCAGACAGATTGAAACAGCATCCAGGAAACCACACAGACCAGAAACAACAGTCAGACAAGAGGACATCTTTAAAATCTCACCTGGAAGAGATGAACCAATCAGAACAGTGATGACAAAGGGAGTGGCTAGCATCGGGAAAACAGTCTTAACACAGAAGTTCACTCTGGACTGGGCTGAAGACAAAAACAACCAGGACATACAGTTCACATTTCCATTCACTTTCAGAGAGCTGAATGTGCTGAAAGAGAAAAAGTTCAGCTTGGTGGAACTTGTTCATCACTTCTTCACTGAAACCAAAGAAATCTGCAGGTTTGAAGAGTTCCAGGTTGTATTCATCTTTGACGGTCTGGATGAGTGTCGACTTCTTCTGGACTTCCACAACACTGAGATCCTGACTGATGTTAGAGAGTCCACCTCAGTGGATGTGCTGCTGACAAACCTCATCAGGGGGAAACTGCTTCCCTCTGCTCGCCTCTGGATAACCACACGACCTGCAGCAGCCAATCAGATCCCTCCTGGGTGTGTTGACATGGTGACAGAGGTCAGAGGGTTCACTGACCCACAGAAGGAGGAGTACTTCAGGAAGAGATTCAGAGATGAGGAGCAGGCCAGCAGAATCATCTCCCACATCAAGACATCACTAAGCCTCCACATCATGTGCCACATCCCAGTCTTCTGCTGGATCACTGCTACAGTTCTGGAGGATGTGTTGAAGACCAGAAGGAGAGGAAAGCTGCCCAAGACCCTGACTGAGATGTACATCCACTTCCTGGTGGTTCAGGCCAAAGTGAAGAACTTCAAGTATGATGGAGGAGCTGAGAGAGATCCACACTGGACTCCAGAGAGCAGGAAGATGATTGAGTCTCTGGGAAAACTGGCTTTTGATCAGCTGCAGAAAGGAAACCTGATCTTCTATGAATCAGACCTGACAGAGTGTGGCATCAATATCAGAGCAGCCTCAGTGTACTCAGGAGTGTTTACACAGATCTTTAAAGAGGAGAGAGGACTGTACCAGGACAAGGTGTTCTGCTTCGTCCATCTGAGTGTTCAGGAGTTTCTGGCTGCTCTTCATGTCCATCTGACGTTCAACAACTCTGGAGTCGATCTGTTGTCAGAAGGAAAAACAGCAGACCGTCAATCTGATGAGGCACGTCTCTACCTAGAAGAAAAGCAGTCAGCTTCCTGGTGGTCTAAACTATTCAGAGACAAACCAACACATCTCATCAACTCCCAGGAGTCTGTAGCAAGAAAAAACGAAGTTGCATTGACACAGTACCTCCAGAGTGCTGTGGACCAGGCCTTACAGAGTCCAAATGGACACCTGGACTTGTTCCTCCGCTTCCTCCTGGGTCTTTCACTGCAGACCAATCAGACTCTCCTACAAGGTCTGCAGACACAGACAGGAAGTAACTCACAGACAAATCAGGAAACAGTCGAGTACATAAAGAAGAAGATCAGTGAGAATCTGTCTGCAAAGAGAAGCATCAATCTGTTTTACTGTCTGAATGAACTGAACGATCGTTCTCTAGTGGAGGAGATCCAACAGTACCTGAGATCAGGAAGTCTCTCCACATATAAATTGTCTCCTGCTCAGTGGTCAGCTCTGGTCTTCATCTTACTGTCATCAGAAAAAGATCTGGATGTGTTTGACCTGAAGAAATTCTCTGCTTCAGAGGAGGCTCTTCTGAGGCTGCTGCCAGTGATCAAAGTCTCCAACAAAGCTCTGTAAGTGTGGAGAAGTTTCTTCAGAATGCAGTAAATGTGCTGTTATTGACTCAAATAAAATTCATATTTTGTTGTTCTGCTTATTATTCTTTATCCAGACTGAGTGGCTGTAACCTCTCAGAGAGAAGCTGTGAAGCTCTGTCCTCAGTTCTCAGCTCCCAGTCCTCTAGTCTGAGAGAGCTGGACCTGAGTAACAACAACCTGCAGGATTCAGGAGTGAAGCGACTTTCTGCTGAACTGAAGAGTCCACACTGTGTCCTTGAAACTCTCAGGTCAGGATTCATTATTTTATTTCATTATTTCATCTAAGAAGTACTCATGTACAATTGGAGCTGGTCTTGACCCAAAATGGTAAAAAGAATATATATCATATGCCAGAGGATAACGGGGGATGAGGAGAATGGAGGGATGGTTTCATTCCACCTCTGATCCTCCAACAGAGGTGAGATGACATCTGTATGGACAGGAGTGTGATGTTCTGATAGTGTTCACAGTCCGACAACTTAACAGATCCTTCGCTCATCAAAGTAACAATACAAAATCAATGACACCCCTAATCTGTATATACATTTTAAAAATGTGGGTCAGTCAGTCTATTCTGCACTTTAATCCTGATTTGGATGTTTCAGGCTGTCAGGCTGTTTGATCACGGAGGAAGGCTGTACTTCTCTGGCCTCAGCTCTGGACTCCAACCCCTCCCATCTGAGAGAGCTGGACCTGAGCTACAATCATCCAGAAGACTCAGGAGTGAAGCAGCTTTGTGCTCGACTGGAGGATCCAGGCTGGAGACTGGACACTCTCAGGTATGAAGAGTCCTGCTGCAGCCACAGACAGTCAGTGTGAGACTCTATATCTGTATTGTAGATGGTTCAGTGTCGGGAGGTCTGCTTCGGTGACTCCACCTCCAGTTGTTCAGTTCAGTTCTGGAGAAAAGGCAGCATAGCTTGAAGCCAAGAATTACAATTATACAAAAAGTAGTTCCGACCAAGCAATCTGATTGGTCAACAAGACATTTTGACCGTGCTCAAATCAGCATGACAGCACGCCTGACTCATTACTCAAAATATTACTCCGCCAAGTCTGTGTGTCCATCTCCATGGCAACATAGTACCTGTCAGAGCTGGGGCAAAAAAAATAAAAAGTACGGCTTGAAATTCAAACTTTCTGCCGTAAAATATACAGAGGAAAAGCCGGGAGAAGCAGCCGCTAGACGTTTCTCTGTCGACCCCGAGAGTGAGAGACTGGCGGTAAAATAAAACGGATCTGTCCGAGGAGGACAGCAACAGGGCCAGGCTGCCTGCTGGAGGGAGGAAGAAGGCTAGAGAGGAGCCTGAGATAAACATGCGGGAATTAGTTATCAGCAAACGGCCACGCCACAAGAGAGTGTCCCACAAAATGATCAGGGTGATGGTGAAACAAATGTACGCCACAGTGAGTGACAGCAGAGATGAGAAGTTTGCAGCGAGTGCTGGTCGGCTGAATCGTTTCCTCGCCGCACCAACTTCACTTGCAGAAGACAACTGTTGCCCAGCAGGATGCCGGAGAATTCACCGAGAAGCTGGAGAAGTTTGTGACATTTTCATCCCGGATTTTTTAGAGGAAGGAATTAAATGTCTGTCCCAAATTGCCGTCTGGTCGCGGTGAAAACGTTTTATAAAAACTATAAAAGAAAAAAAAAATCAACATCTTTGCTATAACTAGGGGTGCACTGATCCGATATTAAGATCGGATATCGGCCCCAATATTGACAAAACGGCTGGATCGGGGATCGGTAAAATGAAACAGATCCACGGCCGATCCAGTTTTTGTTTTTTTTTCTCCGTCGCAGCACATCCTACGTCATTCTTCAGCGTTAGTGTGTCGCCTGCTGGGAGAGCGCAAGTTGTTGTTTGACCAACTCTTGATTAGTTTATTCTCAGGTTCGGCTGCTATGTTTTATTTTGTATTCCTGTTTGCAGGACGTTACACTTACTCACGTCACATTTCTCGCTGATTAGCTAGTAGCCTCACCGATCAGCTGTTAGCCTCACCGATCAGCTGTTAGCCTAGCAACGCTAACTTTCAAACCGACGTACTCAACACTCTGTGGGCTGTCCAGCGTTGCTCCGTTGGTCCTCCCTCCACCACCACCTCAGGGTTATTCACCGCCGGGCTGCTTTGTCTCCTCCTCTGCTGCTTTGTCTCCCCGGCTCGCAGTGATGCTGGATGGTCGCCCCCGCTGTGTGCACGGAGCCTCCAGACGCTAGTTTGTACACGGACGGTGCTGCTGACTTCGGTGCTAGTTTTCCCTCTGTGCTGACTGACAGGCGCTACATTCATTCTTTGTTTTGTTTGTTCCACTTTGTTACGTGTGTCCTTGGGTACCCTGACAGATGCTATATAAATTAAATGTATTTTTATTATTATTATTATTATTAATGTTACACATGTTTACAATGTTCGGTAACTGTAATGTAATGGTAACTGATTATTTGTCTTAGTTAGGAAAGTCTGGTGCCTTTAGTCCCTTTCACATGGTGGAAGGTATACAGTTTATTATTAATTCAACAACGGTATCGGATCAGTAACAGGTATCGGCCGATACGCTCAGTCCAGGTATCGGGATTGGATCGGAAAAAACTGGATCAGTGCATCTCTAGTTATAACTTGAGCGATAAAAATAAGCCTTTTCTGTTTATCTGTGCAGTACTGATTTAGTTTGGGAAAAACAGTTGAGTTTTGACACAAACACTAAAGTTACACCAACAAGAGGTTTGTGTGTGTTCTCAGATGTTGTGGTCCTCTTTCACACACACCAACATCCTGTGGCTCACTCTCAGTGTGTGAGGAGAGTGGCAGAGGTGAAGAGGTTCAGGGAGAACAGGGAGAAGCAGCCTGATGGACAGATTGTGTTTCTGTGTATGAGAGTCATGTCATGTCCATGTTTGCATGCTGAAAGAGGATGTGCTGCTCTGACCCCCCTCCTCCTTTCAGGGTGGAGCCTGCTGGAGTCCGATGGTTGACACCAGGTCTGAGGAAGTGTGAGTGTCTTTTTACTGTCATTCATCAAAACACTGTGACATCACTCATTCACATCTGTGATGTCATCATCACACTGATGACACATTAATAACTGCAGCTGTGTTGTGTCTTTTTCTCTCCATCAGATTCCTGTGAGCTCACAGTCGACACAAACACAGTCAGCAGAGAGATCAAACTGTCTGACAACAACAGGAAGATGACGTGTGTGGAGGAGGATCAGTCATATCCTGATCATCCAGAGAGGTTTGAGTCCTGGTGGCCTCAGCTGCTGTGTAGAACTGGTCTGACTGGTCGCTGTTACTGGGAGGTTGAGTGGAGAGGAAGAGTTTCTATATCAGTGAGTTACAGAAGAATCAGAAGGAAAGGAGGCAGTCAAGACTGTGTGTTTGGATACAATGATCAGTCCTGGAATCTGTGGTGTGATGATGGTCGTTACTCTGTCAGGCACAATAACAGACAAACAGACATCTCCTCCTCCTCCTCCTCCTCCTCCTCTGGTAGAGTAGCAGTGTATGTGGACTGTCCTGCTGGCACTCTGTCCTTCTACAGAGTCTCCTCTGACTCACTGATCCACCTCCACACCTTCAACACCACATTCACTGAACCTCTTTATCCTGGATTTGGACTCTACAGCTCTGGTTCTGTTTCCTCAGTGCGTCTGTGTGGTGTTTAGTGTGCAGAGTCTCCTCCTGTCACAGAAACATTGTCAGTGCTGAACAGTTGAGTCTGTACAGGATCACAGTCACATCAATCTTTCAGCTTCTTGGAATAAATTCATCAGTCAACTTTGTACAAAATGATTCAAACTGATTGAAAAGATTCTTCATTTCCATTTGAAACTTCTTCTTCCATTAAATTGTGGATTAAATTGTGTTGACTTGTACTTTCTGTCATGTGTTGTTTTGAATTCTGGCTCTTGTTCCAATAAAATCCACAACTATTAGTGAAATGTAAGAAAGAGAAAACATTGAGTCGTCTGCAGCTTTAATTGTAAAGAATCATTGTGAACAAAGTTGTAAATGGACAGTAAAATCTGATCAAATGTACTCGACACTCCACCTGAAACACTCTGACTTGTTTCATGTGTTTCTAATGATGAAACTAAAAGTTTGATGGTGTTGGTTAACACACTCCGACCGACACACTCCTGAGGTTGACGGCAGGAGCTGCAGGTTACGGCAGAAGACATCAGACATTGTAGTCGCTCCTAGCTAGCTAACGTCGCTCCTCCTCACTGACTGGCAGTACTGTTGTGCATGGATCCAGTTGTTTTCTGTTTTGTCTGAACACAGCAGGACAACATTGGTGGTTTTGAAAGTTTTTTAGTCATCAGACTTTTGGATTTTAAGTTCTTAAAGAAAGGCCCGGTGAGCCGCCATGTCAACACTGGACGTTTGCCGACTCACCTGGAGAGATGGAACAAACGCTGAACAAGGCATTCAAAAAGATCTCTCACCTTCTCGTGGACATTGAACGGATGTCAAATGAGCTGCAGAAGAAGGATTCCCTGCTGACCACCCTCAGGTCCCGTTTCCTGGCGTTGACCAGCTGGCTGGAGACTTCACAGGCCGGTGAGTTAGCACCACTGAACACCACCTCTGCACTCGGGCACACAGTTCTCTGGGAGCCGTCCTCCTCTGGTCGGCGGCCCGCTTGCTCCACTCCAAATAGGGGGACCCCCTGGACCGAAGTGGTCGTCCGCGGGCGGACGAGGGCTCCGAGCGGGATTCATGGCGGGGCTCCTTCTACCTCGAGGCTACAGCTCTCCAACAAGTACGTGGCTCTGTCCGTGATGGAGAAGCCGGCGGCTCAGGACCCGATGCCAGGAGACACCACCTGTTCCTGTGGCCACAGACACCATGCCCCTGTTGACGGACACCACAGCCTTCCCTCCACTCACGGCTAGCTGTCCTCCAGCAGGTGGATGTCCAACACGGGGCGGTCCCCCTCTACTGTCCCGCTCCTCAACCCAGCGCAAGCGGCTCGTCAGGGACGCGGTGCGCTGGCACTCCTCCCGTTTTCCCCACCAAGCGAGGGATCACACCCGGGGCCCTGGTGTGGGTGGCGGGGTGGTTGAGCCGGCTTACTCCCCTGAAGCCCGAGAGGACGCTCCCACAACCCTGGTCATCGGGGACTCAATTGTGATGCACGTCCGCATGAAGGGGGCGTTCACCATGTCGTTTCCCGGAGCCACCGTTACGGACATAACGGGGAAAACACCCGACATCCTGAGCTCGCATCCGCAGACAAAAAGGATTATCATTCACGCAGGTGCAAACGACATCGCCAGGCAACAGTCCAAACTTTTAAAGCAAGACTTCTCCCAACTTTTTAACATCGTCTCA
This sequence comes from Sparus aurata, assembly GCF_900880675.1. Lineage (NCBI taxonomy): Eukaryota > Metazoa > Chordata > Actinopteri > Spariformes > Sparidae > Sparus > Sparus aurata. The sequence goes on along the minus strand of NW_022045157.1, from coordinate 61,042 downwards.
CGGTCCCAGGTGGCTGTTATTATCTCCGGCCCCACCCCCACCTGCGGCAGAGGGATAGGCAGCTTCAGCAGGCTGCTCAGCCTCAACACCTGGCTCTCCTCTGCCTGCAACTCACACCTTGTTGGCTTCGTTAATAACTTTGATGTCTTTTGGGAGAGGCGACATCTTTTTGGGCCAGAGGGGTTTCACCTGAACAGAGCAGGTGCCCGCATGCTGTCAGCCAACCTGACACACGGCGTACAGCATGCTAACGTTCCCAAACCCACACCAGCTGCTCTGCACAACACTGATTGATGTCCCCCAGGTCCTTGCTCCTATTCATTCAGTTCCACCTCTGATCACCGTATTCACAACACCAGACTTGGACCTCATAGTCTCACCAACACTTCATCCATCCCTGTAATCATTACACTCCATCAGCACATTAAACACTGCCATACCCATTCTGTGAACGTTAATAACCTCAGACCACTCCCAGAACAATCGACCTCTCCAGTCAACAGGCCACCTGTCACCGTCAACATGGCACTTTTTAATGTTCGCTCTCTTTTAAATAGAACTTTTTTAATGAATGATGTGATTTTAGATAATAAGTTAGACTGTCTTCTTTTAACTGAGACATGGCTTGGCGCTGACACACCCGCTGTTCTTACTGAGGCTTCCCCGCCAAATTTAAATTTTTTATTTTCTACTAGAGAGGGTAGAAGAGGGGGCGGGACGGCATCCATTACATGTAACTCCCTAACCTCAAATGGAGTGTTTTTTAACAGTTACACGTCATTTGAGCACCATGCCTTTACTTTTAGCAGCCCTCCGATTCTCTGCATTAATGTATATAGACCACCCCATCACTCTACTTCTTTTATCAGTGAATTTTCTGAACTGTTATCAATTATCCACACCTCTTATAGCAGGTTTAATAACTGGTGATTTTAATCTACACATTGATGTTACCTCGGACCCGATATCCAGAGAGTTTTTAAATCTTTTGAATTGTCTTGATTTTAAGCAGCACGTCATGCAGCCGACTCACAACAGAGGACACACCCTGGACCTGGTCATAACCCATGGCCTGTCCATCGGTGTGTCCTCTGTTGCCGACCTGGCTGTGTCTGACCACTACTGTGTATTTTTTAACATCACCAGTTTTAACCAAGAGGAGGCCCCGATGAGAACACTGAGGAGGCGCTATCTAACTTCTGAAGTGGCTGCAAATTTCATGGGGATTTTACAGAGCACTCCTGCTGAAATTTTACCTGCACCTTGTAATTTTATCGTTGATAATTTTAACAGTAGACTGAAGTCAACTCTGGACTCAGTAGCTCCACTTTTAACAAAAACAATAAAAAGAAAACCTACACCCCCGTGGAGAAAAAACAATGAAATCAATGAACTGAAAAGAAAATGCAGGAGTGCAGAGAGAAGATGGAGGAAAAATAAACTGACAGTTCATTACGAGATTTTACGTCAACAACTCAAAAGCTACAATAATGCAGTCAGAAAGGCACGAATTTCCCATTTCTCACAACTCATCACCAACCATAAAAAAAAACCCCGATTCCTCTTCTCCACTTTCGATATTTTGACAGGTTCTAAATCTAATAAAGTTTATAAGACACCCACAGACGATCTTTGCGAGAACTTTGCAGACCACTTCAGAACCAAAATCAAGGACATCAGATCCTGCCTCTTATCCCATCAAGTTTTATCTGTTAACACATCTGAACTGTTGTCCTTGCCTGAGGAAACACTGGAGAGTTTTGCCCTGGTTGATGCAAGGACACTTGGTCGAGTATTCTCCCAAGTAAACCCAACAACCTGCCCTTTAGACCCAATTCCCACATCACTCTTAAAATCATTTTATGGATTCTTTGAGGAACAGTTTTTAAACACCATGAACTGCTCTCTTCAGACGGGTGTCTTTCCCACCGCCTTCAAAACGGCAGTGGTGAAGCCCCTTCTTAAGAAGAGCAACTTAGACCCCAACGTTTTTGACAACTACCGACCTGTATCCAACTTCCCGTTTTTAAGTAAAATTTTTAGAAAAAACTGTTTTTTAACCAAGTTAATGACTTTTTAAACAGAAATAACATCTTAGAGAAACATCAGTCTGGTTTTAGGAGAAACCACAGTACCGAGACAGTATTTTAAAGATTTTAAAATACATCAGATGGAATTTAGATAACAAAAAGCTCACAGTGTTGGTTCTACTGGATCTAAGCGCTGCTTTTGATACAGTAGACCATCACATTTTATTAAACAGACTCAGCCACCTGGTCGGCCTCTCTGGTACTGTCCTCAACTGGTTTTGTTATTATCTCACAGATCGATGCTTTTATGTAAGTTTGGATACATGTTCCTCAGGAACCCATGAAAGTGGATGTGGGGTTCCCCAAGGGTCAATTTTAGGTCCACTTCTTTTTAATCTTTACATGCTTCCTCTTGGGGATGTCATCAGGAGACACGGCATCAGCTTCCATAGTTACGCTGATGACACACAACTGTACATTGCCGTGTCTCCTGATGAAACAGATCAAATTGATGCACTTCTTAACTGCATTGTAGACATCAAGTCATGGATGGCAGTGAATTTCCTACAGCTCAACCAGGACAAAACTGAGGTTTTAGTTATAGGTCCTGAAGGCCAGAGAGAGAAACTTTTTTCAAAACTACAAGATCTTAAACCAACACAATCAGCGTGATTTTTGATTCTGAGCTGAATTTTATTCCACATATCAGAAATATGACAAAAATAGGTTTTTATCATCTTAAGAACATAGCCAGAGTCCGCCCGTTTCTCTCCCAGGCCAGCATGCTAATGCATGCTTTTATTTCCTGTCGCTTAGACTATTGTAATGCCCTGCTCTCTGGTCTTCCCAAAAACAGTACTCTAAATCTCCAATTATTACAAAATTCAGCCGCACGTGTGCTGACGAGGACCAGAGGGCGGGAGCACATTACACCAGTTTTAGAGTCACTGCATTGGCTCCCCGTCCGCTTCAGGATCGATTTTAAGGTTCTTTTACTGGTTTTTAAATGTCTTAACGGGCTTGCGCCCTCCTACTTATCTGACCTGCTTTTGAGGCGGCATTTAGCCACTATGGCCCCCGCTTGTGGAACAGCCTGCCGGAGAACCTCAGGTCTGCAGAGACTGTTGATATTTTTAAGGGAAGGTTAAAGACACACCTTTTTAATCAGGCTTTTAACTAATATTTTAAATTCTTATTCCATTCTTATGTGGTTCTATCGTATTTGATGTTGTCGCTCCTATCTTGTTTTTCTTTTGTTTTTTGTTTTTTTTGACGATTTTTATCTTAAATAATTGTATTTTTATTTATCTTCAGTGCTATTTTTATTTTATTTTACTGTCTTACGTATTTATATCCTTTTAACTGTTCACTCCATTTAATTATCTTTTGTCAGGGTTTTTATCCTATCTTATGTCTTTAGTTTTTAAGGTTTAACTCCAGAGTTTCCTCAGGGGGGTCCTCCAGTCTGGGATGCTGCTGGGGGTGCTGTCCTTGGGTCCCTTTGGCCCAGCCAGCTGTTGTCTGTCAGGGTCGGGGGGCCTGGGCACTGCTGCCCCCCGTGGCACAGCCTGTGACTCCTCCCAGTGTGGACGGCCCCAAAGGTGGTGTTTCCTCAATCCTCAGTGTCTTGCCATGTCTCCTTATTGCCAGTAGTAAGAGTGTGCAGGTAATGTGCGTGTATATAGTATGGAAGATGGGAGGGAGGGGCTTTCTTTATTATTGTTCTATCTTTCTTGTGTATAGCACTTTGTGCTACATGTCCATGTATGAAAAGTGCTTTATAAATAAAGTTGATCTATGATTTATTTATGTAATTCTGTCCGTAGTGACAGAGTCAGAAACTGCACAACATCTCTTCATTTCTGTCTGATTATTCTATGAGAAGAAAACACATTTGAATGACAATCATTGTGTTTCTCTCAGTGTTTTGTGGCTGTTGAAGTCCGGCTGTATTTTCAGGACGTTTGTTGGATTTGAATCTGGTCCGTCAAACTAAACAGCTGTGAGAAAAGTCTTTCTCTGTCTGAGCCGGTTGGCTGAAGATGTTTGGAAGTCTGAGAGCCGGATGAAATACTGAAACACTTTCACACATCACAAACTAAACTGTCCTCATGAAGTTTTTAAACAAGTGCTGAAGAGATTTGAGCTCATGTTTGATGCTTCTGAACGTTGATGTTCAGAGCAAAGAGTCCAAAACTTGTACAAATTGTTCCTTTTTGTTTCAGTCTGACTTTGTTTGTGAAACGATCAGCTGACGAGTTTATAATCAGACTGAAAGATGTCGCACAGCATCACTGAAATGTTTCTCCTCTGATAAAGTAGCTGAATATAAAAGTCTACTTGTGTCCTCATCATGTTGTCTGTCAGTGTGTCCAGGGGAAACTGTAATGTTTCATATTGTTTTCATGCTATATTAAAAGGAACCAGACCACATGAAGTGACATGTAGTGTGTTGATTTGAGATGTGGGCCTCCAGAACCTCGTCAGATCGTCCTGAAACATTTTAGATGCTTCCTGTGGTTGTTAACAATCATTTAAAGCAGTTTGACAACGTTTTGCAGACTGAGTGTCACAGAGACAGTGAGGTTTATACTGAAGCAGTCTGTAAGAGGATGATGTCATTATTCTACAGACGTCACACTGTGACATCACTGTGACATCACTGTGACATCAGGACTTACTGCACAGTGAGAAGTTAAAGTCCTCAGTGTTTCTGTTGTAAACTGAATGTTTGTGAACTTTTGAACACTCACACAAAACATGACATCTGAAGACCAACAAGTAATCGATTACTTTATAAAGTAACTGTAAGTGAATGTAATCTTGTTCAACAGAAATTAACAGGAAGCAGCTCGACTGACAAACGCAGAAGATCAGCTGAAGATTTCATTCAGCGTGTTATTGATCTGAACATGTCACATGTTACAAAGACACTAAACAGTAACAATATAGGCTCCTTCTTTGTCCCCGTGGAGAAAGTCCCCAGACTCCCTTAACAAATGTGTCAGTTTAGTGAGTTGTTGAGTTGGAGACACTTTCTAAAGTGTGTGAAACTCTGTCTCTGACTCATTCTGCATTATTTGGACCTTGTTGATAATTCAGCAGATGTTCTACATGAAGAATGTTTTCCTGTGTGTCCGAGTGATGTTGGTGTTCAGCAGGAGGTGACAGATGTTGACACCGGGTCTGAGCCGCCTCTCGCTCCTTTCATTACAAACCAAGCCGCCATTTCTACAAACTCTCTACTTTTATTGACGTCTTCCTTTAATTCATCTCAACACTTCTATTCAATACTTCACTTTCTCACAAGATCCCAGAAACACACACCAAGATTTTTCTCCTTGATGCAGTTTAAACAGAACAAATGTGTGATAACACAACTGTGACGTCAACACACACACACACACACACACGTGAACACATTCCAGTGTGTCCTCTTCCTCCATCATCTTCTTCTTCGTTGGTGTCCATGCTGTCTCTCTGCAGAGCACCAACAGACCCAACACATATCTGCAGGGGCAGAGCGCCCTCTGGTGGCTGCACACACACACTGCATCTCTGTGTGGAGAGTCACAAAGCCCTCTGGTTTCTATCACAGCAGCTAAATCACACAGACAAATATATTGTGTCTACAAGCACAATGTGACTGACAGCTTGACACACCTGCAGCAGGTAGCTCAGTGTGCTGGAGGACTGGCAGGAAGTTGTGACACTGTGACTTCAGTCCTGGAGTCAGTCTGAGCTTTGAACACAGCTCTTCAAATAAAAGAGGCAGAAGCTCAAAGCAGGACGTTCAGCTCTCTGATGAGCTGCTCTGGAGGTTGTGGGTTTGAATCCTGACTCTTGATAAAGTTGCTGCCCAGAAGAAGGAGTGAAAACCTCTGAGAGACTCTTTGCTCTCGTCTTTTGTTAGCTCAGCAGGAGAAACCAGTGCTGGAAGTTTGGAGGTCGTGGGTTCAAATCTTGATTGATTTTTTTGGACTGTTGAGGTTCAAAAGAGTGAAATGTGAAAGAAACAAAGAGCGTCAGTGAGATCTGTTAGCTCAGGCTGATAGAAGCCTGAGTAATAGTCGTGAGGTTGTGGGTTTGAGTCTTGTTTGGGTGCAAATATTATAATATTCAAACTGAAAAGCTGAAAATCAAAGGCGCCCAGAGAAGTGATCCCAATGTGAAGTGGACTTTGTCGTGTGGTGGTTTATGCAACTGACTGGCAGCGGGATAAACACGGGTTGGAAGTTAGAGGCCTGGTCAGCAGTCCTGAGGTTGTAGGTTCAAGAAAGGATTAGAGGACTCAGTGATCAGGTAGTTCAGGATATATGGGAAGTCCTTGCAGTGTTTCATGATGTGGGTTTGATCATCACTCAAACCTTTGAGGTCTGTCATCACAAAGAAAAAGTAAAAAGCCCTAATGAAGGTGTAGCTCCTCAGTGCAAATAGCTCAACCAGTAAGAAGACTGCACAGGACTTCCTTAGGTTATGAGTTTAATCCCCTGGGTGACCAAGGACTTTGCCAAGTTGTCCTCTCAGAAATGCCTTAAAAATGCTTTGAAAATGAAAACATCCCCACAGATCAGCCTGGATTTAGAATAGAATAGAACAGAATCTCACATCCTCAGCACTTCCGATCTGATGCACACCTGTTTCTGAAAGGTGTGCTGAGGATGTGAGACTCAATACTTTGAAGATGAACACAGAGAAAAAGACTCAAAACCTCCAAGAAACAGATTAGAAGACTCACTGATCAAGAAGTTCAGGATATTTGGGAATTCCTTTCAGTTTTTCATGATGTGGGTTTGATCCTCCCTCGAACCTTTAACTTTGGAGTTTGTTATCAAAAAGAAGAAGTGAAAAGCCCTAATGAAGGTAAATTATCTCAGAGCAAATATCTCAGTGAGTAAGAAGACTGAGCAGCAGTTCTGAGGTTGTGAGTTCAATCCCTGGTGAAACTGAGGATTTTGCTGATTTGTCCTCTCAAAAAGGCCCAAAAAATGCTATAAAGCTCAAAACACACTGATGGACCAGCCAGGATTTGATCCCTGAACCTCAGAAGAACAGCAGAAGCATCTCATCTTAGTCAGCTATTTTGCTGCACAATAAACTCATGTCACAGTATATATAACACCAATAAATGTGCAGGAGAGCAATAACTTGGTTTTTACAACATAAAGATTTTCAGAGGATCAATCCCACAACCTCCCAGTCTGAAGGCAGCAGTGTAACAAACATTTACAAGCATGAAAACATCATTTCAGCCGTCGACCTTAAATTCTGCTTCTAGTGGTTCTTTGCTCCCAATCCAAACACGTCCTCACATAAATCAATCTGGTGAAACCTTCAGCAGCTGAAGCTTGACTTCCACACTTCGCTGTTCGCAATGTTATAGTTCATGATCCTGTTTCAAGAAACCTTTGTGATACTAAATGTGTATACTTTTTTTCATAAACTCCACATTAAATTCTGATGTCACAGCCAAATAATTTTTTGTTGTCCAAAAAGTCTTTGCAGGAGTGAAACAAGCATCAGAGCTTCTGTGTTTTTTGTTTTGTTGGTTTTTCACCAAGATTACACAAAAGCTGTTAAACAGATTTACATGAAACTTGGCTGGAGGACGAGTTTTGGTCCACAATTGAACCAGGTAACTTTTGGTGTGGATCTAAAGTAACAGATCCAGTCATTTTTTTCTCACTTACTTCAACATTGTGATTTTTGACTTTCTTGTCAATAAATACATAAATAATTAGATTGATAAAAAAGAAAAGTTTGAATCTTTATTTCACAATACATTACTGTGTAGAAATGAAAACATGTAGCAACATAAATGTTGAGACAAATAATTGTTTTCATCATTTATTTATTCTGTCCAGATTATCAGTATTGAAATATTCATTCATAGATGCATTTTTTTCCAGAAATCAAAATATTTTCTACAAAAAAAGCTTATTTTTTTCGCCTGTGCCCATTTTTTTGTTGGTTTGTTACCAGGATTACACAAAAACTACTGAACAGATTTTTATGAAACTTGGCTGGAGGACAAGTTTTGGCCCACAATAGAACCAATTAACTTTTGGTGTGGATCTGGAAAAAGTGACGTATCCAGGATACCTTGGCCTTGAGTGCATTCCGGTTGTTGTTGTTGTTTCTAATAATGTTATCAAATTTTATTATATATATATGTATATATACTGTATTATACATACATATTTCATTTTGAAAAATTCTTCTTTTGTCCTCCATTTTGCACATAATTCAAATCACATCACTGGGTTCAGATTTAAGTTATGTATAATTCATGCGGTCTTTCTGGGGGAATACTTTGTAGTCATTTGTATTAAACCCACAGTAAGATGTCTGAAATTCTACCACTAGATGGAAACATTGAAATGCATCAACAACCAGCCTCTCTTGTTGCATACTGATGAGATTATATAAATCCAGTTTCAACATAAAGCAGTGAGGAACAAAGTCATCTTTAATTCAGTGTGTTTTATTAAAATCCACTCATTCAGTCGATCACAGTAACAAAAGTGTTGGGATTTTGTGAAATGTGAAAAAACACAAATATTACAAACAGAGGGTGCTACATTATGCCATGTGCAACTGTGAAATATCCCCCCCGAAAAAACACTTAACAGTTTTTTTCCACCTTAAATCCAGAAGATACAAAGTTAAAGCAGTGCAAACGTCAGTAAACAGAACGTGAAAATATCACTAAGTTTATACATTGTGCAACAAGAACAGATCCCCCTAGGTCAATTTTAAAGTGTTCATATGCAGAAAAGTCTGTGGTGAGACAATTTTGTAAACACATTCAAACATTTTCCTTTTGGTCAAGATTCACATTTAAAATTCAATAATATTGCATCAATACATATTTACAATGTATGCACACTTAATAGTTAAGATTTGTACACGAATACTTTAACGTCTTGTAAAAATTACACCAAATGTGCCCAAAAATCGAACAGGGACTGATTACATGTTTTTTTTAGCAGCATCGTTAACGCTTGTTGCCAGAAGGGAAAAAACACCTGATTAGTCAAAAAACATTTTATTCAAAATAATAAATATATAAGATAGATAAATACAGTATTGTGAAGGCGCGTATCATACAAACTGGCAGCCCTCTTCAGCAGGTTATTATTACTGGTAGCCTAAAGACAGTGGTTTTATTGCACAAGAGCAACAGGGAGCGACTCCCCGTTGGCACGGACCAAACTCACACAAATCCAGAAAGAATAAACTAAACGACACGCCTTCCCCCGAAGAAACTCTGCATAGAATCGGATTGACGACATGTGAAGACCACCTCAACTGTTTGAGCTATTCTATGCAGGATCTCAGATTTAAGGTGAAGTTAACAGTTTACTTTTTGGTCAAAGAACTTTTTGTTCCACGTTGAGGTGTAGTGAGTCACCCGGGTCTCGTCAGGAGCAGCCGTCTCTCCAGGTGCTATCACAAAGAGCACTGAGGGTGGACCATCTCTTTGGAGGAGTTGGTAAACTGAGGACAACAAGAAGAGATCGGTCAAAGTTTAGTGGCCAAGACTCAGGATGGAACCAACCCACACCGGCTGCTATACAAGAGCTGATGTTGCCATTTAAAGACACATTCTGTAAAAGCAAACGTGTTACCTTCGTACTGGTTGGGCCGCCTTGCTGCGAGGGGTGGAGATTGGTGTGCCAACAAAGGAGGCGGGGCGGGGCAGGCCGCTGCGGGGCGTGGCCGGGGTCGACGTGGGCGTCCCTCCACCTCCAGGTGGTTTACTGAGCATTGGGATCCCGCTGCCCACCCCGTTGTTACCCCCAGCAGTGCCGCCGCTGCTCAGAAACTGGAGGCTGGTGGAGGTCGGCATGGAGGCCGAGCCCTTGATTGTGGGGCTGACGTAGGTGGTGGCCTTTAACCTTTGGCGTGACGAGGTGGTGAAGTTTCCGACACTCTGGACCCTGTTCTGCAGCTGTCCGGGGGAGGGGACTGAGAGCGAGAAGAACATCAGTGACCCTTCTGCTGAAAAATACTTTGATTGAATTATTAGAGGGGAGTAGGTGTCTTACTGGAGGACTGCAGTCGAGTCAGCCCGCTTGACCAATCAAAACTCTGGCTGGAGTCAGAACCAGTAAGAAAGGAAGGACGAGTATCTGATGACGTCGCGTCCACTGTTTAAAGTTGTGAGTTCAAATCCTTGAGGTTTTCACACAATTATTTTGTGGTCAAAAGAAGTGAAATGCTCAAAGAAAGTGATTCATTTAAGACTGATTCATCAGCTCAGGATGGTGAAGTGATGCTGTGAAGTCTGGAGGTTGTGGGTTCAATCCCTGGGTAGTTCAGCTGATTTTTAAACCTGATGTCCACAAGAATAAAAAAAGGTCAAACTTATTCAGGCCCATATCTGTTTGTTTAGAATAAAGAGTGGTAGAAATACCCACAATCCTTTGCTGCAGTAAATAAAGAGCTGCCACACAGTTAAAGTAGTCAGTACAACAGCACAACTTCAGCAAACCTGTTTCTTCAACACGTATGAATGTATTGATTTGTTATTGAATCAGCACACACATCAGATCAGATGAGATGATTGAAAAAAACCACATGATCACTGAAATGTTTCTCCTCTGCTAAAGTAGCTGAATATAACATGCTGCTTGTATCATCATTGTGTTGTCTCTGTCAGTGTGCTGGTGGAAAGTAATTGAGTACTTTTACTACAATTAGTCATCAAATGAATTTCTGAATATGTGTCCAGGAGAAATAGCAAACAATTAATGTCAAGTCCTCCTCTTGTTCAACTTGGAAACCCATTTAACACAAAATCAATGAAGTTAATGCTGCAATGTGTTCCTTAACCAATCTACAACATAAACTCGAACATATTAAGCAGCATTTCAAACACCATGAAAGTAAATAAAACATTTCACCGACATCTTTGGACTGAACCTATGAGTGAACTTGGAGCGTCTTCTCTCTGAAGTGTGTTTGTCTGAATGACTGAGAACCTCCATGTCTTCACAGGTGCTCCACGTCACCGGCAGTGACTGATCAGGTGACAAGCAGCCAGTTTGCTGCTGCTGGTGCACTCTGGGAAGTGTGGTTCTTTGAGACGCATTCCTGAGATTCAGCTCAACAATTAATATTGTTTCCATGCTATATTAAAGGAACCAGAACACATGAACTGACATGTAGTGTGTTGATTTGAGATGTGGACCTCCAGAACCTCGTCAGATTGTCCCGACACATTTTAGATGCTTCCTGTGGTCGTTAACAATCATTTACAACAGTTTGACAACGTTTTGCAGACTTATGAAGCATTACCACATTCAAATATATAAAATGTTTGTAACATGTGGTCCAGGGTTACCTCAAAGCAAAATGGCCGTCCATCAAACAGGAAGTGGGAGACTTCAATTTGATTCATACTCAGGGGAACCCAGATTGTACCAAGTGGGATAGAGTACAAACTTTACATGGTTTGAATCATTTATTGAGCTTTATGAGCATTTTTCAGCCTTGAGAGTACTAATATGTTTAGTCAATAATACTTAGAAACTGTAAAGTTTGGTTCCAGGACTTATACTTGTGGTGGAGTAATCAAGCTATCGTTCCTTCAAACAGCTCAAATATCTTCAGTTTATTACACAATATTCAGTCGCTGCTTCATAAAAACTCTCATCGTTTGGACATTTTCACTGACTCACAGCAGAACTTCTCCTCCACAGACATCCCATTCGACTCCGTCTACTTCCTTCATTAGCTTCGCGGGACACCAGGAGATCATTCAGACATTAAACATCTTACAAACATCCGGACGTGAAACGTAACGAAAAGGTTAGCGTGTTAGCCACCAGAAGTACACATACATACTTCCACACTTAAAACAAGTTATTATTTACATAACATCAAGATAACAGTAGAAAAACACCATGTGGTTTATACAAGTAGTCTAGGAAGTACTGTAATGTTAAATACTCATGAGACTGTTATTGTTCAGATGTTTCATTTTATTCTGTACATGTTCTGAGTGTTGATGTGTACATGTTGTGTTTTAAAGGATGTGTGTTAAATTAGCACAAGTTTTATTCCAGCACATAACTTAAAGGGATATTCCGATTAATCCATGGTCTAACACACAAGTTAGACCTCTCCTCAAGAGATCAAGCTTTTATGACCGCTAGCTTATGTAGTTTTAGCAATCTCAGAAACGAGGATAACAATACACTGCAGTCTTCAGCACCGGTACAAACAGGGTCCCAGCACATAGTTGGAGGCATCAAACATCTGCATCGGTAATCGACTCGCAGGACTTCCCCACAACGACCAAGCTGCTGCAGGAGAGTGGTGAGCTGTGTTCTCTTTTCAGTAGAAATCCGGCAAAGCTAGCAGATGGTCAGAAAACTTGGTCTTACTCTGTGTCTTGATGTGTTAGACCACGACCTCAGGTGGGCAGCAGGTGAGGGAACAGAGGTGATGGTTGTTTTTCAAGTACAAGATCAGAAGAACAAATATGTGTCCAGGTCACATTAAAACAATCTGGTAAATACTGAGCATAACTGAGAATAAAGCTGTTCTGGACTGGTCTGAGTTTACAGCTGTCACTCATCAGCTGCTGGCGGCGAGCGCGTCTCCCAGCGTTTCCACAAATCGATGGACGTCGCTGAAGGAGTTGTAGAGCGGCACCGGAGCGATACGCAGCACGCTAGGCTCCCTCATGTCACACTGAACAACAGGAAGTCACAGAGTTACTGTGAGAGATCATGAACAGGGAAACAATAATGAGGATTTCTTTATTGAGGATCTACTCACAGCGACGCCCCTCTTCTCCAGCTCCTGGAAGACCTTCTGGATGTGGATGGAGAAGCAGAGTGAGAGCTGGCAGCCTCTCTGCTGAGGGTCGGAGGGCGTGATGATGCTGACGTGAGGTTTGTGAGGCTGCGCCGGGTCTTTGGTGTAATACTGTTGGATCAGGTACTCCAGGTAACCCGTCAGCAGGACGGACTTCCTGCGCAGCGCCTGCATACTGGTCATGTTGAACACCTGGAAGAATGAAATTCAACTGAGGTGAAGATAATGAAGTTAACCATATTTTTTTTTCTTATTTCTTTGATTTTTTTTCTTTTTTCCCAGAAAAATATTTTTTTCCTCTAGAAGATTTTTTATTTTTTTTGAAAAACCAAAAAAAAATTCTTAAAAAACTAAAAATATGTTTTAGAAAAAAACTTTTTTTTTGGGAAGAAAAAAAAATTCTCCGGGAAAAGAATATTTATTTTAAAAAATGGAAAATATTGGAATGATTTTTTTGACTTGTAGAGTAAAAACATTAGATAATTATTACTCTGTGATCTGATAATTCCTGCACAAAAAGGTTCAAATCCATTAAATTCTAAAAAAGGCATTGGTGAAGATCTGGATCTTGATTGTTGAACATTTTGGAGATTCTCTTCACAGACAAAACGTCATTATCATGCCTGTTGAAAGTTCTGATTCTATGTGCAAAATTCTTATTATTTCAATAAAGAAATAACTATATTAAAGAACATCGCTCATGTTGGGGAAGTTCTTTAATTAAAGCATTACGTCTGCAGTACCTCCAGACTGGCCTGCAGGGGGCAGACCAGCAGGATGGGCTGGTTGGACAGTCTGAAGCCGCTCACTCCGGGCTGCAAGTCCAACACTGAGGACACAACAAATAAACACTGTTAACAACACAAAACGTCTGAGACTTTAGTTTCTGTGTTAATACACACACGTGGCAGCTGTAATATCCTGTGAGACCACAAGATGGCAGCAAACAGCAGCTTTAAACTGATTTCTGCTCACCGTTGCTCATCTGGAAGCGAGTGTCCAGGTTGTGTCCCCACCATCCCATCAGCCTGAAGAACATACAGGATGTTAACATGATGAAAGCAGCTCGATCAGAAATGAAAAACAAACCTGAAACTTCAAACTTTTAGAAGAAAAAAGCTCTCACGCAGGTTTGATGGTGTCTTTGTGTTTCTCGTGGATAAATGCAGCGCCGAGACCTCCAGCCCCTGAGTTCAGATACTGAGAGCAGACAGTCGTACCTGATCAGTACACCTGAACTCTCATATGAATGACATGTGGAGGACTCTTCCTGTCAGCTCACCTTGTAGGAGCACCAGCAGGTGAAGTCCACCCCCCAGTCGTGCAGCTTCAGCTGGGCGTTTCCTGCAGCGTGGGCGCAATCGAACCCCACATAACAACCCTGACGCACAACAAGGAAAATAATAACTTTTTACAATACAATACATAATGTCTTTGTAAACCAAAATAAACATCTTGGCAAAAAGTGGCATCCTGTCTGTGAGCTGATATTCTTGATGTCAGAGAAGTTACTGTGATCTTGTTTTTCTCTGTTGATGAAGAAGTGATTATATTTAACCCTCGGTGGTATTTGCACGTCTTTCTGTTACCTTCCTCTGGCCGGCCTCAGTGATGGCGGCCATGTTGAACAGCTGGCCGGTGTAATACTGAACTCCACTGAGCATCACCACGGCGATGGACTCGCCCTCCTTCTCGATGACCTCCAGGATGTCCTCCGTTCTCAGAGTCTCTTCTCCCTGAACAGATCGGACAGTCTCTGGTTTGTTTCCTGTGAAGTTTCACTTTCCCTTCTCAGTTACTGAACATGCAAATGTAAACGTTAAAGTCTGTTTTACTTCAGGTGATCTATTTTCTAAGTCTGAATAGTTTTCTCTCCTGTGTTTATGACTTGAGAATGAGTCACAGGGTTGAAACTTCAGGAGAATTTATTCATTTTTCACATTTGAAACCGAGACATTAGAAAAAGTCTTCACTTTCCTCCCTTGGGGCTTCGAAGGGCACAATATGTAGCTCAGATGCTAATGCTAGCTCACAGCAAAACAACCAAACTGTGTGTGAACTGTTTGCTCCTGTACCGGTCTGGCTTTCAGCAGCAACATGCTCTCCTGAGGGTCGAATCCTCGCAGCTGGATCTGAGACTCGACGGCGTACTGAGGACAGGAGAGAAGACAGGAGTCATGTTCATTTGTTGTTTCTGTGTTGGACCACCAGCTTTTAACATCCGGTGACCTTTGAGATTCACGCTTTTTATCTGAGCTGGAGTCAAAGTGCAGCAGCGCATTTCTGTGTGATTATTATATGAGAAGAAAACATATTTTAATGACAATCATTGTGTTTCTCTCAGTGTTTTGTGGCTGTTGAAGTCGTTTCCACTGTTTAAAGTTGTGAGTTCAAATCCTCGAGGTTTTAACACAATTATTTTGTGGTCAAAAGAAGTGAAATGTTCAAAGAAAGTGATTCATTTAAGACTGATTCATCAGCTCAGGATGGTGAAGTGATGCTGTGAAGTCTGGAGGTTGTGGGTTCAATCCCTGGGTAGTTCAGCTGATTTTAAACCTGATGTCCACAAGAATAAAAAAGGTCAAACTTATTCAGGTCCACATCTGTTTGTTAAGAATACACAGGGGTAGAAATACCCACAATCCTTTGCTGCAGTAAATAAAGAGCTGCCACACAGTTAAAGTAGTCAGTACAACAGCACAACTTCAGCAAAGCTGTTTCTTCAACACGTGTGAATGTATTGATTTGTTATTGGATCAGCACACATGAGATCAGATCAGATGATTGAAACATAACAGATGTGTCAGGAGAGGTGAAGAACCACAGACCTCCCCTCCATCACACAAACGCACTCAAACTATTCACATTACATCATTTAGGAAAATGCAACAAACCACAAATAACAAAATTACACAATAAACAGAACAACTAATGAATCAATAGACAATAATCCAATAAAAACATGGATATCATCAAAACATCACAGTTACATATTAATGTGTGGAAATATGAATCATCACTGACGTCCATTTGTTTGAGACAGTTAATTGCATCATTATTGAAGCACAACGGTGCTGAGTTCTGTCTGTGTGATAATAATGATAATAATAATAATAATAATAATAATAATAATAATACACTTTATTCATACAGCAGTTTTCACAGTTAAAAAGGGCTTCATGAGGTTGAAACATGATTAAAACATGTCAGAGTTGAGGCCGATAACAGCAGATATATATAAATAATACAATAAATAAAGAGCAATGTGGATGATATTAAAACAGACGAGACACGTTGAAATAAAGCATTGTGGTGGCAGCATTAATAAAAGACTTCCTGCTGATTTAAAAGATGTCAGTGATTGTGCCGCCTCAGAACACCACTGAACATTTCCCTCATTTGATTCCAGGACGACAAACAGTGAAATGTGTGCAGTGAAATGTAACAGACTGAGATATATACAGATGAACAGTGTGATATGAGCTCACTGGATACACAACAGCTGTGGTTTCTTTTCACCAGCAGAGGGCGGCAACGTCCTCCAACTCCAGCAGAATAATGCTGAATAAAGAGCCTGAAAACTCAGAAAGTGCTGAGAAATACTTAAAGCTGAGGCTTCACACTAATATGTGATTTTTACTGTAATCAACTTTATTGAAACACAGAGTTTACAAAGTGCTCTGACAATCAAGCAAAATCAAGCACATTACAGAACAACAGTCAAAGCAAAAGGAATAGACGAGATAAAATAGACGAGCAAAATCACATAAAAAGAAAAAAATGAAGAAAAAATTGATGCAAATAAAGAGATGAATAAAAGAACGAGACCAATAAAGGACGATAAGAAGACGACATCACATCACAGGAATTAAGAGCAGATTAAAAGATTTAGAGCAGCGTTGGGACCAGCAGATTAAGTCGTTCATTGGCTGTGTCCAAATTCAGGGTCTGCACACTTCGAGTGCGATTGCGTCACTATGCCGCGGCGAAGGGTGTCCCAATTCAAAGTGTTCTCCTAATGCACCCCACAAATGCGCACTCCTTTTACCTGTTTTTGGAGGCTGCACCGCTACTACACTTCGTGGTCTCACATATACCAAGATTCATTGCGCACCCGAAGAGAAGAAATAAATAAATAACCTCAAGTGGCGCAGATCTCGTATTAAATGTAAGTATTGGGTCTATACTTTACTCCTTTAAACATCCAACCCCAGATATGTTAAACTTCACGGTAAAATACGTTGGTAATGCTCAGCTTGATGCCTTTGGAAGTAAAGCCTTAAAAGCTTTACTTCCAAACGTTAGACATTCAGAGGTTGACTTATATCTTATATCTTATTGTGACTGTGGAGATGTTAGTCTAGTTAAACGTTTGAATAAAGAGCTAAGTTTATGATTATCCTTATGATTATATATAAATAAATATTTTTTTTGTGTGTGTTTTAGGGAGCAAACAGAGAGGATGAAGAAGGACATGAGGCTGCAGAGAGGATTGAGAGGTTCTTCTCTGCTCCAAAGGACAATCCTTACATTATTTCTGTTGTTAGTTACTGAGTTATTTATGAGTTCTTTTTAAATTAGTTGTTCATTTTAAATAATTTCTGAAATAAAATATTGTTCTATTTTTACACGTTGTCTATTCCACTCAATATTTACAGCTTAAGTATAATTTATGACAGCAAACGGCATCAAGTGCTACTTTTCAGGGACAACAAGGGATTGAAAATGTTTTTTTATTATTATTAAGGTATTAACATTTACAACTATTTACAAAATTACAGCATAAATAACTATTTAGAGATTATTATTAACTATTAACAAAAACAATTATCATTGAAAGCAATATTAAAACAGATAGAGATGATGTACAGTAACAGGCTGAGCAGGAGTCCCTGCAGTGCTGCTGGGCTGGATGGTGTCAGTGGGACATCATCTGGGTCGGTACTCAGGGTGTTTGGGGGTCCAGTCTCCTCTGTCCACAACATCGTCCATCAACTGGGTCTGCAGTTCTGACTCCATCCACGGCTGCCAGGTCACTAAGAATGTTTTAAGAAAGAGGCAATTTCAATTATAATAATGATAATAAATCATTACAACAAACAAAACTATCTACCAAACACTTTAAATAGGAATAACGCCTTTAAAATTTAAATAAAACCATATGTGGCGATCAGTAGTTTATATGTCAGCATTAATGTGATATATCGGCATGTTAATGAGCCCAAACTGTTAGCTAGCTAATAATGATAATATTGATAACATTACTGTGGGATCAATAACAGGTTTACCTCTCCACGGTCCTCTCAGCCGGAGATAAACCAGAGCCGCTTCTACTCTTCCTCCACAAGCAGGAGGATTAAAAAGGAAATCAGGAACTCCTGAAGCTCAAACAGATCTGACAGTCAAACTTTACTCTTCTTGTCACTTTCGAGGACTTGGGCTGCAGAAATAGTGACGTACGAGTAGAGGCGGGAACACCTGGTGACGCAACCAGGAAATGCTGCGAAGGGTAGCCCGTCCCATTAAACAAAAGTTGACGCGGCCTGCAGGGCGCAGCGAAGTACACTCATTCAGTGAGACCGCAAAGGGTCCTTGAAGTGTGCAGACCCTGAATTGGGACACAGCAAATGTGAATTTCAAAATGGACTCTGAAATGAATTCCCAGAATTCCCCAGTCTTAACGCTGGTGATTGAATGAAAATTGGATCCTATTGTTTATCACAACTAATAATTATCACTAATAATCCTCAATTATTATTGAAAGATAAATGTAACCCCAAATTCCCAATCAAATCTACTCAACACACTACATATGGTGCCCCAGTATGTTATTTTAAGCATGATATGGGTTGATCAGAAATTGTTATATTTATTGCTGATTAGAAAACTATTTACAGGACAGCATCAGCATTGAGCTTCAGATCAATGGCTTTGATCACGATAGCAAACAAACTATTTACAGAACAAGTTTTGCAACAATGAATACAACACATGCGGTTGCAATTATGAAGAAAAATGTAATGAACAAGAGTTTTCATACTCAACATAACTTTCTTTTTTTATGATCAGTGTGATTTTTTTAATTTATTTTTGGTTCTTTTTTCTTTTTTCTATTTCAACACCAGTTGTGTGTGTGTGTAGCTTAATTTGTAATATTATTTATACCACTACTACCTTTTTTTTTTTATGAAATACAGCAAAAAAGTGAGAGAGAGGGAGAGAGAGAGAGAGAGAGAGAGAGAGGGAGAGAGGGAGAGAGAGAGAGAGAGAGGGAGGAGAGAGAGAGAGAGAGAAAGGGAGAGCCAGCTGACGGTTAAAAAAAAAAAGAAAAAAAAATCTCCGACAGGCAGAGACGCAATGCGAGTCACATTCTACCAAGCACCACGTCTGAACGAACCCACGTTTACCAGAACTCTACTGGTTAATAAGTGAGTACAAACCGAAGTAAAAAACAAACCTGAAGCTGAATGAACCCTTAATAGTCCAGTGGGGTAGCGCACAAATTACATAATACCGTTACCGAGGTGATAAAAGCACCAAATTTTACATGAAGCTTCTTTAGGACCTCCTGAATGATTTCAGCCTAGGAGCCCAGCTGAAATATTGAAATTTAGTGTCAAATCACTCACAAAACAATATCCAAGAAAAACGTTTTTTTTGTTTTTTTCCTCTCGAGTAAAACTTTCATGGTAATGGCCATTTAAGACCACTGAATAAGCTTCCTTTTGTTAATTGTGCTCTGGCCAGTAGATCTTCCAAATTATAAGTGTAAAATAGAGTACCAAGACATCTTAGACCCCAAAAAACCTCAAAAGCCCTGTATAATATAGGCAGAATTATAAATAAAAGGCAGCAAAAATTGCTTAAATGTTAAGAGATCTTGGGTTTTCTCTTTTATTTTTTAATTCAACTTTAGGTTATTCATATAGCCATCTACTGAGTTCATAGTTTGGCCATTAGTTCTGCATCACATCACATTAAATCCTATTTGTGTGTGACAGTACATAGCTAAAGCCGATGTAATGATGAAATGCAACGACTGGATATTCACAAGTGCTTCTTCTGTGAGGGTGGCATAGATCAAGGTGCTCTCCATGAAGTATCAACATTTGATGCCGACAGGAATATCAACATTTTCAAAATTCAAAATGGCAGTTTAAACCATATTTCAACTCCCAGTTTTGATTTATTTTGAGTCAATTTAGATGTTTTAGAGGACACTGAATCTATAAAAATAAATAGCAGGATATTTATGAACACAATTATCCAAATGATGCAGAATATGTACATTTTAATTAACATAACATTACACTCTGAGGTGACATTGGAGGTAACAAAGGCAAGTACCATATCAAACTATGACTATGGCTAAATAATATAGAGAAAGGAGTATAATACAAGTTACAGGTAGAACACAAGAGTCCTTGAACAGATTTTAAAACAGAAGTATACCCAAAATTATCACAGCAGAAAACTAGAAAACTTTCATCAAGCAATAGCAAGTCACGTTTTCTGCATGAGGACACTCACTCACGTGTAAAACCACGCAGCGGCACAAACAACATGGAGGGAGGAGAGAGATGTGCCTTTTGTAGCTAGAAATACAGTCATCATTTTGAGTTATTACAAAACACACACACACACACAAATGCTTGATCAAGGGTCGGCCCGGGCAGAGAAGCATCTGTTGTCGGCGGGACGGTCGCAGGCCTGCGGGCACATAATGCCGGCAGCAGAGATGAGAGCATGCGCTGTCGGCGGGACGGAGAGTGTCGGTTCGGCCCCACTGACCAGCGTCAACAGACTCTTCAGATATCCAGACTTTACCTGGTGACAGTTGCTGTAACTATCGAGGGTAAAGTGGACACTGCAGAGACGGGTGATGGTGGTGATTTTTAACTCTCAACAGTATCTCCTCTTGACAAAATCGATCCACCGTTTCCTTACGTTGTCGTCCTTAGGAAACTTAAACAAGCTAACAGCTGTTACCCTGCACACTGTGGCATCCAGGAAAGATGCACGAGCGATGTGGAGGAGACATGACTGTTAAGCTGACTGGTTGACTGGTTAGCTAGCTGCAAACTATTGTAAGAGATGCTATGACTCAAGAGCGAGCGGAAAAACCTCCGAAGCTAATGCGCTGAATGATTTCTGACCCGCCCATTAAATCCTGAACACAGAAATCGTGAAACACAGTTTGTGAGCCTAGCTCCAAAATTAAATTCTAAATGGTTGAATGGCTTTTTACATGTTTTAAGGAAATACATTTATGACCTTTTTAATGTGTTTAGAAGAAAATGGCTGAATTTGCTTTACACGGACTTTAACTGTTGATGTATTAATTTCTCTGGATTAAGTCTTTGGATTTTACTCAAAAGAACTCCTACCATATTTTAGAGATGGTTTAGAAGTAGGCTATAGAGATATTAGGCTATATATATATAAAAAAAACAAAAATTAAATATGCACTACATACACACTGTAATCACTGTTATCTGCTTCTATTTGATCAACTTACTTGCATTGAGATGATATTATCCAAATATAAAAAGCTCTGTTTTGTCCATCTTTCCATCCAGCCAGTATTCTGCCCGATGCAGTTACCACAGTGACAATCACACAAAATTGAGCAGCCAAAAAACGCAAGCAGAACTGAAGCAATTTGAAGAAATATTAGGTCTCAACATTCACACCAATGACATTGTGCTCTATTGATTCTGAAATACAGGTCCAATGTATTAAGCATATAAATCGACTCAAAATTAATAAAAATCGGTCCACCACTTTTGGTTTAAACTGTCATTTTGAATTTTGAAAATGTCAGAAATTGATTCAGCATCCTTAATAACCCCCAAAACCACTCCAATATTGTCCAAATCGGCCAAGCAGTTGCTGAAATATTGCCCATATAGGCTATCAATGCTAATTAATGCTAATAATGCTAATTATGCAAATTGCCCAACATATACAAGTTAGCAACCAGCAGTTTCTCAATACTGGGGACCCACACTGTACATTTCTATTATAAAACTTTGGTGTACTCAACATTTCCGGGTTCACAATGGGCTGGCAATACTGCTCACCTCTTTGCAAATGCTACTGTAACGACTCATAATTATCAATTACAGGGCCAATAAAGATTCTACTTTTTCAATACTTGTCATGTATTGAAGCTTTAGTTATGTAAAAGTTCATACACATAAATGAAACTATAAAATGTTAACTTTGGGACTCATTTGAACACTTTATCTTGTGCAGGAACTTGAAAATCACTGTGTTTTAAGCATATTTCATTGATAATGATATACTGCTAATATGAAGTTATTTTTCTGAGGGCTCCTAGGCCAAAATTACACTATAGACCCTAAGGAAACACCATGCAAAATTTGGTGCTTTTATCACCTCTGTAACGGTATTTTCACTATGCCACCGGACTACAAGGGGTGCTTGAGCCCCTAAAGTGCCCTTTTTGTGTGTGTTTTTAATTCATAAATAAATTCCTGTTGTGCAAAGGGATGTCAAAAAACGGCGGTATAAAAACGCCACGGTTATCTACCGTACGCATTCCTTTGTAATATGGTGTTGTGTGTGTGTGTTGAGCTTCTCTGTCTGCTGCTCCGCTCTGTCTCCCTATACAAACGGTCGCTACTTTCAAATTAAAAGCACCCCGCTAAGAACCCAGTTCTAAATACCAATTGGGTGCAATGTAAAGCTCTTATTTTGAAGACAAAGAGAGAGAGAGAACTCCACCACGCTCGTAGATGAGACGTGACAGTGGAGCGACTTGAACCTTTGTGAGTTATAAATCCATGAACATAACTTCCTTGTGGGGGCTAACAAGTCACCTTCCACTTATTCAACGTGCTTAAATATGAGTCATATTTCAGAAGAGTGTCCATTTGTCCTTGTTAAACTAACTGCTTGTTAATGAGAGTTAATAATATGACAGCTGTCTGTGTCGGCTGTTTATCTTACCACACATCTTAAACTTCTTCCAGATATTGAGTTTACTGTGACTTTGCTGTTGTAAACATTGTTGTTCCTACTAACATCAACAGTAGTCATTTCTTGGTTCTGTCACATGTTTAGATGTGTAGTCTGTATTTCTAGTTTGCAAATAGCCTCATAATAAACCAGTGTTTTATTGCTTTTTAAGAACCACAGCTGAATTACGTGTCTTCCAAACCTCAGTAATATGATAATGTGAATAAACTCATGTTGACAATAATTTGTTGACACAAAAGAAATGGCAGTTACATATCAGTCACAGCTACACAGGATACACAGCTAGTTAGCTTTCTATAAGTACTTTGTTTATTAATTTTACATTAAACAATCTACATATTGTCATATTGTCTTATTAAGGCCTGACATTTCTTTTCCCTGCGCACAGCGCCTGCACATACGGCACTTTTCTGACTTTGAACCCCTGCCCCTCTATAATCATGTGCACGTCCCTGCCGCTTATAAGCGACTTTGGGCTTGTTTTTCCTGTAAAGTCGCTCATTGGTATTCGCGGGTTGCGGGTTGTCAGTCACACGCCTCTCTGGCTGTTTCCTCCTCACAGTTTAGTTTCACTTTCTCTGACAGTGTGGCGCAGATAGTTTTCTCCGTCTGAACCTCCAGCTGAAGGTAATGTAATGAATCTGACATGTTCGACTCGCTAACACAAGCTATACTTTTCATTGTTACACCGGAAACAGCACAAAAAGTGAAGCTCGGTTGTTTATTTCTCGACGAACTCGTTTAAGTTTGAACTCGGGACGACGGAGGAGAAACAACTGCTGATAAGAATATCCGCCATTTTGTGTCGATACATGCGGAGTGTAGTCGATGAAATGAGAGTAGAAGTGGAGTGAGTTGGTCAGTGTGTGAACACAGAGTGGTTGTCACTGTGTAGCTCCACTTACTGATGACTGAAGGCAGCTTCTCCTGCCTGAATCAGCCTGTGGAGGAGGCCGAGACGAGCCGCCGCTCTCCCGCTGTCTGACGCACTAAACGCGGCTGGAGAGCAGCTGTTCGCCTGGATGCGGGAGCTGGAGGTGCTGAGGGGGCTGCAGCACCCCCTAAAACGAGGCTGTAACATAGGCCGAATTTACAAGAAGGCCCGAATCATTAAGAATCTGTCATTAACAGCGTTTCACACAGTTTATAAAGGTTCTCTTAACTAAACAAGTCTGGGGACTTCCTCTCCCTCCTTCTCTTCCTGCTGCTGTTGACTGTAGTTGATGTGACTTATAATATGTTGGTGTTCAGGATCTTGTTAATAATCATCAGATACTTGTTATCCTGGAAATTCAAATGAGTTCAAACACCTGAATGTGGCCCACCATTTATGGAATTAGATTTGTGCCAAAAGAAACAAAAGAAACAAAAATTCTTAAATGTCAAACAAAAACAGGAATTTGAGAAATCATAAAACTAATTTCAAATTAAAACTTATAACTTGCAATCAAATAATTTGTGAGAACGTGTAAAGTATTCTTAGTAGTAGTTCTTTTACTCTTCTAATAATGCATTATTCAGTTTACGGTTCTCTCTGCTTCTCTGTCTCCGCTCTGTTGTGACGCTCACATCACTGTGTGCTCCTCCCCTGAGTTGAACAGAGACGTTACATGGGGAGGAGCGCAGCCCAGCTGCAGGGTGCTTATAGCATGAAGCCACCTGAGTTGTGCACGCTGCCTTTGCGTAAAAACAAAACAAAAACAGAAACACGTGACTGCCCTTGCCGGAGAGCAGAGCAGCTTTACGCACGTACAAACAATCTGTACAAAGGGTAAATCCAAAATAGTGATGTCACTGTCAAAGCAGAGTGATATGGCGCAACCTTGTGGAATATTTACAATGAATCCAGATCTTTAAAATCTACTCCACACATGTCAAATGAGGTTATAATCAATATCTCAGAATAATTCAAACTCAGATATTGGTGGGATATCTCATTTTGTATTATTTTGTTCCAAATCTCACCCCATCATACCTGCCAGTGATTATTTCCAAGATAAAATGAGTTACCACCAGGCTGGCTTCTTAAAACTTAATAAATATAAAAATCAGCCAAATGAGCCAGTTTTTTGAACGGCTCTTTGAAAGGAACAGCTCACCAAGATCCAGCTCCCCTCAAAGAGCCATAAATCCCATTTCTTTTCCGCTCAGACTTTTGAGCTGACTCTCAGCTTTGCGGTCTCCAACTGTCTGTTTGCAGTATTGCCACAAACCTCTCGGGTGGGCGGGTTTTTTCAGCAGAGCGTCCTCATTGGTTAATTACCTGTAGGTAGCTGCAGAGACCCTGGCTTTAAAATGGAGAGAAGAAGAAGATGACGACAATGACACTGAAGAACAACAATAACAATCGCAAACAAAACTAATTAAATGTAAGTAGTTATTACTTATTACATATATTGTTCTTCGTTGTCGTCTTCTTCTTCTCTCCGTTTTAAAGTCAGACTCGATCAGCGCGCCAGCTGCCTACACATAGATACTGAGCTGTGTCAGTCAAAAACTAATCAGCCAATGAGAACGCTCTGCTGATGAAGCCCGCCCAAAACGGCAAACATGAAGTCAGAGAGCAGAAACGAGACCGAGCTGCAGAGAGAAGCAAAGGGAACATAAACTAAATAATGCATTATTAGAAGAGTAAAAGAAACAATACTTTACACTACCTGACACATGATTTAATTGCATGTTATAAGTTTTATTTTTGAAATTAGTTTTATGTTCTCTCAAATTCCTATTTTTGTTTGACATTTAAGAATTTTTGTTTGTTTCTTTTGGCACAAATCTAATTCCATAACCATTTATTATGATGTCATCATATAGACTGAGCCCTCAGCATCAACAGTGGCTGACTTCCTAGTGTGGAGACGCTCCACCAACAGTCTCTTCTTTATGTCACTTTGACCTGAAATGTGATCAATAATCAAATACATTTTCCTTGAATTAGTTTTTTAGTGTTTTATGGAAGCTTTATCAATGCTTTATCTATGCTCTATTGTGAGTATGACTGTAACCGGCACCATCTTAGCCTCGTGGTTAAAACATAGAATGAAACATATATCCAGCAGGGGTCCTTACCTGTCCAGCAGAGAAGCATATCTGACCAGGCTAGAACAGGCACTGCACCAACGTGAGGGAGAGGGGCTGCCAGCAGTGTATGCACGAGAATGATTGACACTTCTCAGACACTCTCCTTGGCTCTGATTGATTGTTATGATCCGGGAGTGGTGGATTCTTGCAAATTAACTGGGTGGAGCCTCAGACAGTGGATTTTTACATTTAGATTTAACATTTAATATATTTAAGATTTATATTGATATTTAACATTTAGATTTCGATTTAAAATTTGGATTGAAATTGAACTTTTGTTTTTCCATTTAACATTTACATTTAGATTCAACATTAAGATTTAAATGTAATATTTATATTTAACATTTATATTTAACATTTATATTTGGATTTTGATTGAACATTTACATTGAATATTTAACATTTATCCATCCATCCATCCATCCATCCATTTTCGTCCGCTTATCCGAGGCCGGGTCGCGGGGGCAGCTGCCTGAGCAGGGACACCCAGACTTCCCTCTCCCCGGACACTGCCTCCAGCTCTTTCGGGAGGATCCCAAGGAGTTCCCAGGCCAGCTGAGTGACATAGTCACACCAGCGTGTCCTGGGTCTTCCTCGGGGTCTCCTCCCGGCGGGACATGCCAGGAACACCTCCCGAGGGAGGCGTCCCGGGGGCATCCAAAACAGATGCCCGAGCCACCTCAGCTGGCTCCTCTCGATGTGGAGGAGCAGCGGCTCTACTCCGAGCTCCTCCCGGGTGACAGAGCTCTTCACCCTATCTCTAAGGGAGCGCTCTGCCACCCTGCGGAGGAAACTCATTTCGGCCGCTTGTATCCGGGATCTTATTCTTTCGGTCATGCATTACTGCGGCCGCTGCACCGATCCACCCTGTCAATCTCACGCTCCATCCTTCCCTCACTCGTGAACAAGACCCCAAGATACTTAAACTCCTCCACTTGAGGCAGGAACTCTCCTCCCACCTGGAGGGAGCAAGCCACCTTTTTCCGGTCGAGAACCATGGCCTCGGATTTGGAGGTGCTGATTCTCATCCCAGCCGCTTCACACTCGGCTGCAAACCGCCCCAGGACATGCTGGAGGTCCTGGCTCGAAGGAGCCAAAAAGACCACATCATCCGCGAAAAGCAGAGATGAGATCCAGTGGCTCCCGAACCAGATCCCCTCCGGCCCGTGGCTGCGCCTAGAAATTCTGTCCATAAAAATAATGAACAGAACCGGTGACAAAGGGCAGCCCTGCCGGAGTCCAACATGCACTGGGAACAGGTCTGACTTACTGCCGGCAATGCGAACCAAGCCCCTGCTCCGGTCGTACAGGGACCGTACAGCCCTTAACAGAGGGCCTCCGACCCCCTACTCCCGGAGCACCTCCCACAGAATGCCACGAGGGACACGGTCGAATGCCTTCTCCAAGTCCACAAAACACATGTGGACTGGTTGGGCAAACTCCCATGAACCCTCGAGCACCCTGTGGAGGGTATAGAGCTGGTCCAGTGTTCTGCGGCCAGGACGAAAACCGCATTGTTCCTCCTGGATCCAAGGTTCGACTATCGGCCGAATTCTCCTCTCCAGTACCCTGGAATAGACTTTCCCAGGGAGGCTGAGGAGTGTGATCCCCCGATAGTTGGAACACACCCTCCGGTCCCCCTTTTTAAATAGGGGGACCACCACCCCGGTCTGCCAGTCCAGAGGCACTGTCCCCGACTGCCATGCGATGCTGCAGAGACGTGTCAGCCAAGACAGCCCCACAACATCCAGAGACTTGAGGTACTCAGGGCGGATCTCATCCACCCCCGGAGCTTTGCCACCGAGGAGCTTACGGACTACCTCAGTGACTTCGGCTTGGGTGATGGATGGGTCAACCTCTGAGTCCCCAGCCTCTGCTTCCTCTATGGAAGGCGTGTCAGTGGGATTGAGGAGATCCTCGAAGTATTCCTTCCACCGCCCGACGATGTCCCCAGTCGAGGTCAACAGCTCCCCACCTCCACTGTAAACGGTGTTGGTGGAGGACTGCTTCCCCCTCCTGAGGCGCCGGATGGTTTGCCAGAATTTCTTCGAGGGCGACCGGTAGTCCTCCTCCATGGCCTCCCCGAACTCTTCCCAGACCCGAGTTTTTGCTTCCGAGACTGCCCGTGCTGCCGCACGCTTGGCCTGCCGGTACCCGTCAGCTGCCTCAGGAGTCCCCCGGGCCAGTCAGGCTTGGTAGGACTCCTTCTTCAGCTTGACAGCAACCCTTACTTCCGGGGTCCACCACCGGGCTCGGGGATTGCCGCCGCGACAGGCACCGGAGACCTTACGGCCACAGCTCCGGACAGCTGCGTCAACAATGGAATGGAGAACATGGTCCATTCGGACTCAATGTCCCCAGCTTCCCTCGGGATCTGGTCAAAGCTCTCCTGGAGGTGGGAGATAAAGATCTCCCTGGCAGAGGGTTCTGCCAGACGTTCCCAGCAGACCCTCACGATACGTTTGGGTCTGCCAGGTCTGTCCGGCTTCCTCCCCCGCCAGCGGATCCAACTCACCACCAGGTGGTGATCAGTTGACAGCTCAGCCCCTCTCTTCACCCGAGTGTCCAAGACATACGGCCGGAGGTCAGATGACATGACCACAAAGTCGATCATTGATCTCCGGCCTAGGGTGTCCTGGTGCCACGTGCACATATAGACATCCTTATGCTTGAACATGGTGTTCGTTATGGACAAACTGTGACTAGCACAGAAGTCCAGTAACAAAACACCACTCGGGTTCAGATCGGGGAGGCCGTTCCTCCCAATCACACCCCTCCAGGTAACCCTGTCGTCGCCCACGTGGGCGTTGAAGTCCCCCAGGAGAACGACGGAGTCCCCGGTTGGAGCACTCTCCAGTACCCCTCCCAGGGACTCCAAGAAGGCCGGGTACTCTGCACCACTGTTCTGCCCATAAGCCGAGACAACGGTGAGAGTCCTATCCCTGACCTGAAGGCGCAGGGAAACGACCCTCTCGTTCACCAGGGAGAACTCCAACACATGGCGGCTGAGCTGGGGGGCTATAAGCAAGCCCACACCAGCTCGCTGCCTCTCACCGCGGGCAACTCCAGAGTAGAAGAGAGTCCAGCCTCTCTCAAGGAGTTGGGTTCCAGAGCCCAGACTGTGCATGGAGGTGAGCCCAAATATTTCTAGCCGGTAACGCTCAACCTCCCGCACCAGCTCAGGCTCTTTCCCCCCAGCGAGGTGACATTCCATGTCCCCATGGCTAGAGTCACCATCCGGGGATTGGGCCGCCGGGGCCCCCGTCCACGACTGCCACCCATATCCCACTGCACCGGCCCCTTCTGAACCCTCCCGCGAGTGGTGAGCCCACGGGAGGGCGGGCCCACGTTGCTCGTTCGAGCTACGCCCGGCCGGGTCCCGTGGGCAAAGACCCGGCCACCAGGCGCTCGCCTGCGAGCCCCAACCCCAGGCCTGGCTCCTGGGTGGGGCCCCGGTGACGCCGATCCGAGCGACGTGCACGTCCTTGTTGTTCTTTCTGTCATTAGGGGCGAGTTAACCGATCTTAGTCTGACCCGTCACCTAGGACCTGTTTGCCTTGGGAGACCCTACCAGGGGCATTAAGCCCCAAACAACATAGCTCCTAGGATCATTCGGGTGCTCAAACCCCTCCACCATGATAAGGTGCCGGTTCAACATTTATGTTTATATTTAAGATTTAGATTTATATCATTTAGATTGAACATTTACATTTAGAGTTAGCATCTAGATTTAGATTTTTGATTTAGATTTAACATTCACATGATATTTTTACAAGAGAAGTAAATCTCACAACATTCAAATATTATTGTAGGTCTGGTCAAAAGTAACATTAAAAAAAATCCACGTTTTTTTTTTTTAAAAGTGGTTTGTTGCTAAATGTGGCGAAAAGTTGTTGTTTATTTTAGCATGCGCAATTACAAGGTATTCGGCTCGTTGTGGGTCGTGCTGCAGCCCCAGAACACATGAAGTGACATGTAGTCTATTGATTTGAGAAGTGGACCTCCAGAACCTCGTCAGATTGTCCCGACACATTTTAGATGCTTCCTGTGGTCGTTAACAATCATTTACAACAGTTTGACAACGTTTTTTTACGACAGCGGAGGACAAACACGAACACCAACATATTACAAGTCACATCAACAGCCAGGAGGCGAAGAGGGAGAGACAACCCCCAGACTCCCTTATGAAATCTCTCCATTTAGTGAGTTTTTGAGTTAGGAGACACTTTATAACCTCCTGAAACGCTGTTTGTGACTGATTCTTCATTATTTGGGCCTTCTTGTAAATTCGGCATGTGTAAGGTCGTTGTGGGTCGTGCTGCAGCCCCCTCAGTCTAACAGGAAGACTCCCAGTCAGTCACACGCCTCTCTGGCTGTTTCCTCCTCACAGTTTAGTTTCACTTTCTCTGACAGGTGTGTCGCAGATAGTTTTCTCCATCTGAACCTCCAGCTGAAGGTAATGTAATGAATCTGACATGTTCGACTCGCTAACACAAGCTCTACTTTTCATTGTTACACCGGAAACAGCACAAAAACTGAAGCTCGGTTGTTTATTTCTCCAAAATCACAAGTTTAAACTCGGAGTGTCCGGACACATATCCGCCATTTTGTGTCGATACCTGCGGAGTGTAGTCGATGAAATAAAGTATAATAAAGTAGAAGTGGAGTGAGTTGGTCAGTGTGTGAACACAGAGTGGTTGTCACTGTGTAGCTCCACTTACTGATGACTGAAGGCAGCTTCTCCTGCCTGAATCAGCCTGTGGAGGAGGCCGGGACGAGCCGCCGCTCTCCCGCTGTCTGACGCACTAAACGCGGCTGCAGAGCAGCTGTTGGTGTCGGTGAATAATCTGTGGTTGTATTTACAGTCCAGGACTGATGAGGAGGCAGTAAGAGGACATCCAGGAGTCTGAAGCTTTATTTAATTAATACAAATATAACTTCATCACTGAGCAACAGTCAGCAGGAACACGTCGGCTCTCAGTGTCAGTACTTAAAGTGCCCGTTACGTTACTTGAGTACTTCTGCTCCTGATTACTTCTCAGAGGAAGAGATTCTAATTTTTACTTTGCAGATAAATGTTTTAAATAAACAACAGATGACCAGATTGACTCTTTTAGATTAAAAGATATCAGAGAAACGTGTGTGTTGACTCCACCACAGCGTCATGACGTCATCTAGTGGACTGATCCAAGTCCAGCAGCTGATGTTCTGACAGGAGACGTGACGTCAGTGAGAGACGTCATAGCCTCTACAGACAAAACCCACCTGAACACACCTGAGACTTTCATATTTTATAATAACACAACAGGTTATTAGAATAATTTCTGCCTCTTGGACAAATCAACTTGTCAGTATTTGTTTTTAATCGGTTATTTAACACTCCAGGCTCCACAGAAAGTCTCCACAGTCATGTACAGAAGGACAGTGACTGTTTTTATACCCTTTAAAATGTCATAATGTTTACGTAGAAATGACATAAATAAAATTCAAAGTAAATATTATAAAACATGTAATGAGAGATCATCCTCTGGAATCACTGGTGTTACTGTGTGACAAAAGTCTTTTATTTTGAAATAAAACTCAGACTGATGACATCACTTTCCTTCCTGCAGATCAGTGAAGACAGGTCCTGGATCAGTCCACTGTCTCTTTTCTGTCAGAAGACATTTTCACATTTGTCTCCAGATTTCACGTCACTGCTGTGAGCGACTTTATTAGTAGAGAACAGTAAAAAACAGAATACAAATGATTTAATGACATGATTTAGTTTTGGTTTGATGTCCTGTAGCAGCCATTTAGTGAAATGTGCATTAATAGAGTCAGTGAGTTGTGGAATAATGTGCTCTGAGTTTAAATGTCAGAAGAGGAAGTCGACTTTCAGACATTTTGTCCTTCAAGAGTGTTTCTGACCCAAAGGCTGATTTCAGTTGATGTGCAGATGAATGATTTGTGTTTCCTCTCCAGATGAAAGTGTGTGTGAGATGAGCAGCATGAATCAGTGTGAGGACAGAGAGGAGGGAGGCCCTGCCTCTAAAACCACTGGACCTGGACCTGGACCTGGACCTCGACCTGAGCCCAGCTGTGTGTCCTTCAAGAGTGACCAGTCAGTAGATCGCTACATTCATTTTAAAGGACAACCAGCTCCTGCTGTAAAGAGGTGAGCTGTTAATAACATTAATATGTGACTGATTCATGTTTTAACTGTGGAGAAAGATGTTTTTTGAAACCTGATGTTTATTTTCAGCTTCGTTCTTCTTCACTTAAATGTATCTTCTCACTTTAGAAAGCTGCCCAATAGAACCAGTCTTCAACTCTTCTTTTCACTTTATTGAATTAGTTTGGTCCAATATTCTCTGAAGGTTTATTCCTGATGTTTTCCACTATTTTATGGACAGAAGCTTCTGTGTCTGAAGACTAGAAAGTGAATTAACATCTGTGGTGGACTTCTTCTCTGTCCAACAGGAGACCAGCCTCTACTGGACCTGGACCTGAACCTGGACCTGGACCTGGACCCAGCTGTGTGTCCTTCAAGAGTGACCAGTCAATAGATCGCTACATTCATTTTAAAGAACAACCAGCTCCTGCTGTAAAGAGGTGAGATGTTAACAACATTAATATGTGACTGGTTGATATTTTATGTTATTTATTCAGAAAAATTTGTTTAAACTTGATTCTTTCAGCGTGGTTCATAACATAGTGATTTTATTCAGGCTAACAGATGCTAGCTGCTAACGAAGGATAATTGTGACTCCACTATGTTCCTCCATCAAGTCATCAAGTCTGGTTTTCAGTCATGTGACCACAGAAGTTGAGTCATGTCAGTCGTGGACATTTGTCACAAAATAAAGAGCCGCTGCTGCATCCAGCCTCGTATTTTACGCAGGCAACACAAGTTCAGTGTCAAAACAAATTTACTTTTCCTGTTGCAAATCCTGCAGCCTCTCCTGCCCTGGTAGGAAACGACAGGCCCACCCAGGTGCATCATGGTCGTGCAGCCACACTTTTACCTGTATAACCCAAGGGGCCCACAGTGTTACCCAGAACTAAAACAAAACTAAACAGGAAATAATTAAACCAAACAGATAACTAGCAAAATAAAATGCTGTCAAACTCTAAATAAACTCAACATAGAATAGAAGAATAGTAGAGTAGTAGAATAATCAAACAAAAAGTAAAACTTGTTATCAGCAAAATTATTAACTAAGAACAAACAAATATCTCTTTCACAAGCACACAGTGCAGCGAGCCAGTAAGGAGAAGAAGTCAGCCAGGAGTGTGAAGGCATAAAGTTTATCAAGACATGTCACAAGGATGGTTCATGTCTAATTAACAGTATAACTGCAGTTATTCAACACAAATAAACACCATTATTTTAAAGTAGAGAATGTTTTTGGTCCCATTTCAAACTGTTTCACTAGATGTTTTATTTAGTTGTTTTCCTGTTTTATTTTGTAGTTCTATCCCGAGGCTGGGTGATTTGGCCCAACAATTGAATTTGACGATTTCTACACACAAAACTCGTTTTACAATTTTGATTAATTTCTTGATTGATATTGATATGTGACTGATTCATGTTTTAACTGTGGAGAAAGATGTTTTTTGAAACCTGATGTATAAAAAGTTGCCTTTTACATACAGGGCGGCGGAGCAAGTTAAAGAGAAAAATGCCCTATTCTATCCTCCGTGTTGTGTGTCACTTTCCACTTTCTCCTTTTGTTTGTTTTCCGCTCTTTTTCTGTGTCTCATGAGTTCATCACAGCAGGAAGACGGTGAACAAAGTGAACAATCACTGTTAACCTCTTCACCATGTTTGACTTCATATAGTGTTTGTTTGTGAAACGTGCAGTAAAACAGTTTGTAGTTGTTATTCTCACTTTGATTCAGTTGATCTGAGCTCAGTCTCAGTCTTTGACAGTATGTCTTAGCAGCCGACTCCTCCTGTCTTTTCTTAAAGTGCCCTCAACTGTTAAATCAGCTGCTGTAGTTGATGTGAAGTTCACAGACTTTCCATTCAAACACCTATTTGCAGTGAGCGTCAATGTTTCTCCAATCAGATCCACTGTGATGCTTTTAGATTGGAAGTTGTGAATACTGACCTCCGACTTTCAAAGGAACGCACCATGAAGCCAGTGTTTTCCCCTCACTGTTCTCTGGTGCGTCTGTTTTGCTCCTGTGTTTCCTGTGTGTCTTCACCTGTTCTAATTGATTTGCCCTTTGGACTTTTATCTGCCTGACTTTGTTGCTTACCTCTTCGGTTTTCTCTGTATCTGCATTTGTTCCCTCACTATTTAAAATGAGATAAGATGAACTTTTATTGATCCCCTGTAGGAGAAATTAATTTGACACAACAGCAGAGTAAATAATCAGTGTTGCAACAAGTAGCAGCATGAGGTAGGAGTTGACTAAAATAAAAAATAAAGCAAAATAGAATAAACTAAGCATATATCCAGGATGTTATGAACTGCTGACTCCTGATCCTGGTCCTCTGTCATCCATCCCTGCTGATGCTCAGACAGACCTTCAGTAAGCAACCTTAGCTGAACTACAACCAGACCTCCAGCTGCCCACCTCCAGTCCTGCTGCTTCACAGTCATCAAGCCTCAGTCCTGGTGAACTGTCTTCGGTCTCCTGCTCCATTCTGCAGCCTCTGGTCTCTCTGGCCTCCTGAGGGCTTCAACCCTTCGCCCGTGCCATCTTGTTGCCCTACTGACCTGCTCTGGCTCAGCTTCCTTTTCAGCCAATGTCCACCCCCCGTGCCTTACACCCCAAAATCCCAATTTGCTAGTCGTTGTGGTGATAGTCACCCAAAAGCAACAAAAGAAAAAGTCGATAATTAACTTTAGACTCAGACAAATCAGAACAAATTAAATATCAAAATCAGGTTTATTGAGACTCTTCACCAATTTGCACAGGACAGTTAGCATCCAGCTAGCTTGTGTTAGCTGTGTGTTGCTGTCCACAGTATTAAACGGGTCAATAAGAGCTGGAGGGACTAAACCAGACAAGCTGCTGAACCAACCCAGTAAACTGACTGACTGTTGATTCACAGTGGGATCAGCAGTAAGACCAACACTGTGATGTCAGAGGAAACCATCTGATTCAATGATGTCATCAACACTTTAACTCAAAGGACCTTCAGCTTGTGTTTGTCTCTGAGTGGACAGACACAATGTGACTGATTCTTCATGATTCCTCCACAGAGTCGACCAGGAGAGCTCAGAGGTTCCCAGAGGTCCGTCTGTCCAGCAGCATCAGACACACCTGGACTCCATATTTATGGTCTGTACATGAACAGCAACTACTTTTACATCCAGTCTGTTCATAATAATCTCCATGCTGCACTTTACAGACCAGTGGTGAATCTGTCCAACATGGATCTGATGTTTGGCTCCATGATGTTAAATGTTGTCATTCACATAATATTCTGTTTCAGCTGCTGGAGGAGAACATTGTCACTTTTGTGAGGAACGAGCTGAAGAAGGTCCAGAAGGTTCTGAGTTCAGATTGCTCAGAATGCTACCCAGAGAGTCAGAGGGAGGATGAGGAGGTGTTGGATGGTGAGGATGAAGAGCAGAGGAGGAGCAGCAGAGAGGCATTTCTGAAGATCACACTTCACTTCCTGAGGAGAATGAAGCAGGAGGAGCTGGCTGACTGTCTGCAGAGCAGTAAGAGGATTTCTCTAAAGATTTAACATGATGGATCAATGAGACAATTTGTAATGTCTCAACAGATGGAGGAAAACATGGAAAACGACATTGTTGTTTATATTTACTAGTGCATTGCCCGTATGAAGCATGTATTTCTATAGAAAAGTGGGAGGTTAAGTAGCTTTTTCATGGATGGCCAAATGAGGCTGTGTTTGAAGGTGGGACGTCAGGGATATAATTGGCTGTTTTTGACTACTTTTGATTATACCATTATATTTCACCTTAAAAACTATTTACCTTGCCTTACTTGGTGTAATTATTTTTAGCACAACCTCACATGTGTGACTGTACAGTTATTTTTTCATTTTAAGGTACTATATTAACACTATGGACCTGAAATCACAAAATAACATAAAGTCAGAGTAGAAAAAGTTAGTTTTTTTACTGTGAAAACCACAAATATGTTTAATGGACCAATTGCATTAGTTATAATGCAAATATAAATTGTTGTTTACTAAATTGGTGCATAAGTTTTTGAAATTTACAAAGTTATGTGTATTTACATTTAAATGCAGGCAATGCTTCAGGCTCCTCAGCTCATTCCTGCCTGTTCCACATTCAGCCGTCTCCTCCTTGGTTTGCCTCACAACACGACTCCACTACTCACTAAACACACTACACCAAATACTACATAACACACTAACTATACACTCCAAACACGCTATATGTCACAAATCTCTCAACTCTCAAAACTCGCTATCTCTGTCACGGTCTCCAACACATCACTGCTGCTGTCAATCATCCGCCGATGTCCCTCCCACATCTTCCTGTTCCTCAACAACCAAACTTGCTGCTTGGACACTTTCGTGACAAAAGCACATTTTTACGGTTTCTTTCTGCACCAGACACAAAGCAAACGTCGCCTCGGGATGTGGGCCGTGTAGCTAGCGGCTAGCTACACACGAACATCCACAGCTTCCAATCCCACTTTGTTGTCCGCGTGTCTCCGGATCTCCTCAGACTCGAACAGACTCGGTCTGGACCTGTTTAATCTCATTAATCCACAACAGTCAGTTTAGATGCACAGAACGGGACCGAACCAGGTATGTCGTGGGCTTGAGCTCTGCAGTGATTGGCTCTGGTGCGCACGTGGCTACGGTGTGTAGTGATTGGCTCTGGTGCGCATGTGGCTGTGGTGGCTCCGTTGGACAATGCTCATGGAATTTGTAAAGCATTCATGAAATAATTTATTAACGGTATCATTGCAGTCCAAACAAATGCAAAATAGCACACCCTTGAACCACGCAGCAGCCATGTTGAAACTCTCAGGTCCGTCTGATCCTGATCCGCAGAGATATTTGAGGAACACACACACACACACACACACACACACACGCACACACACACACACACACACACACAGACAGACAGACAGAAAGAGGTTACTTGCTTTTTATAGTGAGATATGTGCTACTTTAGTGGAGTGAAATTGTCTTATTTTCTTCATAAGTAACTTAATGAACTTATTTGTTGTGTGTTTATTTAGAAAGTCATTCTGCAGTTTGTCAGCGTAAATTTAAATCTAACCTGAGGAAGAAGTTCCAGTGTGTGTTTGAGGGGATCGCTAAAGCAGGAAACCCAACCCTTCTGAATCAGATCTACACAGACCTCTACATCACAGAGGGAGGGACTGCAGAGGTCAATGATGAACATGAGGTCAGACAGATTGAAACAGCATCCAGGAAACCACACAGACCAGAAACAACAGTCAGACAAGAAGACTTCTTTAAAGCCTCACCTGGAAGAGATGAACCAATCAGAACAGTGATGACAAAGGGAGTGGCTGGCATTGGGAAAACAGTCTTAACACAGAAGTTCACTCTGGACTGGGCTGAAGACAAAGCTAACCAGGACATACAGTTCACATTTCCATTCACTTTCAGAGAGCTGAATGTGCTGAAAGAGAAAAAGTTCAGCTTGGTTGAACTTGTTCATCACTTCTTCACTGAAACCAAAGAAATCTGCAGGTTTGAAGAGTTTCAGGTTGTGTTCATCTTTGACGGTCTGGATGAGTGTCGACTTCCTCTGGACTTCCACAACACTGAGATCCTGACTGATATTAGAGAATCCACCTCAGTGGATGTGCTGCTGACAAACCTCATCAGGGGGAAACTGCTTCCCTCTGCTCGCCTCTGGATAACCACACGACCTGCAGCAGCCAATCAGATCCCTCCTGAGTGTTTTGACATGGTGACAGAGGTCAGAGGGTTCACTGACCCACCGAAGGAGGAGTACTTCAGGAAGAGATTCAGAGATGAGGAGCAGGCCAGCAGAATCATCTCCCACATCAAGACATCACGAAGCCTCCACATCATGTGCCACATCCCAGTCTTCTGCTGGATCACTGCTACAGTTCTGGAGGATGTGTTGAAGACCAGAGAGGGAGGAGAGCTGCCCAAGACCCTGACTGAGATGTACATCCACTTCCTGGTGGTTCAGGCCAAAGTGAAGAAGGTCAAGTATGATGGAGGAGCTGAGACAGATTCACACTGGACTCCAGAGAGTAGGAAGATGATTGAGTCTCTGGGAAAACTGGCTTTTGATCAGCTGCAGAAAGGAAACCTGATCTTCTATGAATCAGACCTGACAGAGTGTGGCATCGATATCAGAGCAGCCTCAGTGTACTCAGGAGTGTTGACACAGATCTTTAAAGAGGAGAGAGGACTGTACCAGGACAAGGTGTTCTGCTTCGTCCATCTGAGTGTTCAGGAGTTTCTGGCTGCTCTTTATGTCCATCTGACGTTCATCAACTCTGGAGTCAATCTGATGTCAACAGACCATCAATCTGCAGAGACACGTCTCTACCAGAGTGCTGTGGACCATGCCTTACAGAGCCCAAATGGACACCTGGACTTGTTCCTCCGCTTCCTCCTGGGTCTTCCACTGCAGACCAATCAGAATCTCCTGCGAGGGCTGCAGACACAGACAGGAAGGAGGTCACAGACAAATCAGGAAACAGTCCAGTACATCAAGAAGAAGATCAGTGAGAATCTGTCTCCAGAGAGAAGCATCAATCTGTTCCACTGTCTGAATGAACTGAACGATCGTTCTCTAGTGGAGGAGATCCAACAGTACCTGAGTTCAGGACGTCTCTCCACAGATAAACTGTCTCCTGCTCAGTGGTCAGCTCTGGTCTTCATCTTACTGTCATCAGAAAAAGATCTGGATGTGTTTGATCTGAAGAAATACTCTGCTTCAGAGGAGGCTCTTCTGAGGCTGCTGCCAGTGGTCAAAGCCTCCAACAAAGCTCTGTAAGTATGGAGACGTTTTTTCAGAAGGCAGTGAATGTTGGTTGTTGACCCAAATAAAAGTAATTTTCTTCATTATTCTTTATCCAGACTGAGTGGCTGTAACCTCTCAGAGAGAAGCTGTGAAGCTCTGTCCTCAGTTCTCAGCTCCCAGTCCTCTAGTCTGAGAGAGCTGGACCTGAGTAACAACAACCTGCAGGATTCAGGAGTGAAGCTACTGTTACCTGGACTGGAGAGTCCACACTGCAATCTGGAACATTTGAGGTCAGATAACTTTTTGTTATGAAATCATTTATATATTTCTATAAACTCAGACATCCACAGACTTTAAACAGATTCTCTAGTATGAGCTTTTGAATTGCAGATTCTTTTGCCCTCAAAATTGTTTTCTTTCTATTTACCTTTCATTAATTCAGCTCCTGCACAACGTGAACAATGAGGATGGGGAACCTCATTTATGTTTGATATCATATGACCTTGAAAAGTGGATGTTTGTTTATTCTTGTCATTAGACCTGTAACGATAACACATTTTGCTTGACGATAACTTGTCCCAGAAATTATTGCGATAAACGATAATATTGTCGTTTTAAGACAATTTTTCAACTAATATAATGATAATGGTATAATAATGAGATTTGTGTGTTGGCGTCAACACGGGTTGTTTTATTTTGAAAAGTAACCGGATGTTATATTGTTGTTTCGTGCATGACTGGAGGGCTTCGGGCTGTCGGAGCTGGGACAGAGCAGGTACGCAGTGCAGTGGACCTGCTGGAAGTTAGGAGACTAAAGTGAAACCTATCAGCTCTGCTGGCGTGGCGGAGCTTTCAGGCAGCGGACACGTATCTGGTGGAACCGCGTTAATTTCACCATTGTTCGCTGAAAGTCAGATCTTCTCCTTCCGCGCTTGGAACAAATTTAGGACCCTACCCCTCCACACACATTGGCCTGCCACCTGTTATTCCAGATTCTTTGGTTCGCCCCTTCCACGTACCAGTGTAAAAAAAAAAAAATCCGTCAAATCTCAACTAGCGTTACCTCTGGCTTGGTACTCCTCACGGGGCTCTCATGCTGCACTCTGTGTGATGGCAGGGCCCCGCCTCCCCACACAGAGACAGAGTGACTGACAAGAGGGTTCACGTGAGAGACACAAGGAAAACAAACAAGCATGCAAATGGAAATTTATCAAGGCCGGCAAAATTATCAAGCTCATTTTATTTATCTTATGATTAATTGATTTATTGACTATCGTGTCAGGCCTACTTGTCATGATTTATTGTTATGTTGACAACATGCTTAGAACTGAACAGCAATGGAGCAAGAGGTTATATATACCAGTCATTCCCAGAAAGGAATTTATTTGGGTTGCCAAATAAATTGGCAGACTTTACACTTCCTTTGATTTAAGATTTCTATATGCAGTAGGGCAGTCAAAATTGCTCCAAAATGACGTTTGAATATTCCCTCTAAAAAAACACATATTTGAATATCTATATTTGAACATTATGTGAATAACAGGAGGACAAACTAATACGAGACATAACTACTTGTATAGGTATTTTTATTTCAGTTTTATTTCAGCCACATCTCGGTCTGAGTAAGTCCTTTATATTGTCTGAGGTTGTACATTTCTTAGATTTCTATTGGTGATTGTTCCACGGCTCGGGATATGGTACCTGGGTTCCAATTCTTGACAAAACTCTCTGAATCCCGTGCCATCAACGATACCGATCGGCCTCATGTGCTTGCATTTAAACGAAGCAAGTTTCTTCGTGCACGCCTCTTGTCGTGCTGCAGACAAAGACCTTGTGGCGGGCGGTGAAAAATTTTAGTTGAGACGTGGCTGTTTAGTTGGAGTTCCAGACATCATGGCATGCACATTTTTGAGATGTGCCCTCATGTTGCTTGTGGTGGAATGGTAAGCTAACTGTGGCTTACACAGCTTGCATACAACTTTATCTCGAGGCTCCGCATTTTTGCCATCTAATGACCAAAATCCGAAGTACTTCCAAACTGGGCTTTTTAGGTTGCTTGGAGTCCAAACCACTCTGTCTGCTGCCGAGTTGGGCTCTGAACTTTCTGCCATTTCGTTTTTCTCTCTGCCATCTGCATCTGCCATGGTTTTTGTCGCTTCTCACTTATAGTAGTGAGTGACGCTGTGTGACTCCTGTGACCTGTCCCTGAACCATCATGCCGTGCGCCCACTCACAAAGCAGCCACTGATGTGTTTTTTTTCCACAATCGAATATTAATTTTCAAAATTGAATCACCGTTTTTTTTTTTTAATATTCAAATATATATCACAATTGTTATTTAATAAGTATCTCTTTGAAATGGCCGGTCTATTCAAGACAATATAAGGGGATGTGGAAATGACAACAAAAATAGTTTGGAGTGTAAATTTATGCACAAATGTAGATACAATATAGAACACACTGAAATAATTTAGATTCAGATACCGATATTGTAAATATGAACTTTTGTAACTTGTGGATAATTACTTATTCTGGAACAATCATGTCTCCATCATATCTTGAGTAAAACAGAAATGATTGTATGTGCTGAAAACAGTACATATTCTTATACTGTATTACCAAAAGTCTACTCAACAACCTTTTACTACAAATATGATTTGTGACAATTTTATTTAATTCCTGTTCAGACTGAGTGGCTGTAACCTCTCAGAGAGAAGCTGTGAAGCTCTGTCCTCAGTTCTCAGCTCCCAGTCCTCCAGTCTGAGAGAGCTGGACCTGAGTAACAACAACCTGCAGGATTCAGGAGTGAAGCTACTTTCTGTTGAACTGAAGCGTCCACACTGTGTCCTTAAAACTCTCAGGTGAGGATCTATCTATCTATCTATCTATCTATCTATCTATCTATCTATCTATCTATCTATCTATCTATCTATCTTTGCAAAACTAATGGCATTTCCATCAGCTTCAGTTACACTCTGTATGAGTGCTGATTAATGAATTAGCGAAAACTACTATGATAAATATAATAAGTGTTTAACCCTTGAACACAGATGTGCACTGAACCATCAGGACCCTCAGCTGATCTGCGATGTGTGTTTTGTGTGTCTGCAGGCTGTCAGGCTGTCTGATCACAGAGGAAGGCTGTACTTCTCTGGCCTCAGCTCTGGACTCCAACCCCTCCCATCTGAGAGTGCTGGACCTGAGTAACAACAACCTGCAGGATTCAGGAGTGAAGCTACTTTCTGCTGAACTGAAGAGTCCACACTGTGTCCTTGAAACTCTCAGGTCAGGATTCATTATTTTATTTCATTATTTCATGAGACTTCACAATTGGAGCAAGTCTTGATCATGCTCCTAATGTAATCCAATTTTAATTAAGAGACCCAACATTTCCCCCACGAGCAAGCACCTGGAGAGAAAAAAGTGGAGAGAAAAAAATGCCTTTAACAGACAGAAACCTCAAGCAGAACTTGACGAAGTGGTGGGCCACAATCTGTCTCAACTGGTTGGGTTGAGACAGAGAAACAGAAGTCTTTTCAAGGCAGGAATCTTGCGTTGATATTCCACCTCACTTAAGGTGTGAAAGTTACAAAGGTGGAATGAAGTAACAGTTTCATTCATTCATCTGTGTGGACAGGAGTGTGGTGTTCTGATAATGTTCAGTCTGACAACTTAACAGATCCCTTAACTCATCAAAGTAACAATACAAAATCAATGACTGCCCTAATCTGTATATACATTTTAAAAATGTGGGTCAGTCAGTCTATTCTGCACTTCCTGATTTGGATGTTTCAGGCTTTCAGGCTGTCTGATCACAGAGGAAGGCTGTACTTCTCTGGCCTCAGCTCTGGACTCAAACCCCTCCCATCTGAGAGAACTGGACCTGAGCTACAATCATCCAGGAGACTCAGGAGTGAAGCAGCTGTCTGCTCGACTGGAGGATCCAGGCTGGAGACTGAACACTCTCAGGTATGAAGAGTCCTGCTGCAGCCACAGACAGTCAGTGTGAGATACTGTATCTGGATTGTAGATGGTTTATTGTCAGGAGGACTGCTTCATTTACTCCACCTCCAGTTGTTCAGTTCAGGTCAGGAGAAAAGGCAGCATAACTTGAAGCCAATAGTTACAAGTGAAGAGAGGAAGATGAGAAGACAAGATGAAGGTCAGCAAACAGGAGAGTTTTTGCACAAACACTAAAGTTACACCAACAAGAGGTTTGTGTGTGTTCTCAGATGTTGTGGTCCTCTTTCACACACACCAACATCCTGTGGCTCACTCTCAGTGTGTGAGGAGAGTGGCAGAGGTGAAGAGGTTCAGGGAGAACAGGGAGAAGCAGCCTGATGGACAGATTGTGTTTCTGTGTATGAGAGTCATGTCATGTCCATGTTTGCATGCTGAAAGTGGATGTGCTGCTCTGACCCCCCTCCTCCTTTCAGGGTGGAGCCTGCTGGAGTCCGATGGTTGACACCAGGTCTGAGGAAGTGTGAGTGTCTTTTTACTGTCATTCATGAAAACACTGTGACATCACTCATTCACATCTGTGATGTCATCATCACACTGGTGACACATTAATAACTGCAGCTGTGTTGTGTCTTTTTCTCTCCATCAGATTCCTGTGAGCTCACAGTCGACACAAACACAGTCGACAGAAACATCAAACTGTCTGACAACAACAGGAAGATGACACGTGTGGAGGAGT
This sequence comes from Sparus aurata, assembly GCF_900880675.1. Lineage (NCBI taxonomy): Eukaryota > Metazoa > Chordata > Actinopteri > Spariformes > Sparidae > Sparus > Sparus aurata. The sequence goes on along the minus strand of NW_022045157.1, from coordinate 17,468 downwards.
ATCAGTCATATCCTGATCATCCAGAGAGGTTTGAGTCCTCCTGGCCTCAGCTGCTGTGTAGAACTGGTCTGACTGGTCGCTGTTACTGGGAGGTCGAGTGGAGAGGAAATGTTTTTATATCAGTGAGTTACAGAAGAATCAGAAGGAGGGGAGACAGAGACTGTGTGTTTGGATGGAATGATCAGTCCTGGAGTCTGTGGTGCTTTGATGGTGGTCATTACTGTGTCTGGCACAGTGACAGAGACACATTCATCTCCCCCTCCTTCTCCTCCTCCTCCTCCTCCTCCTCCTCCTCCTTCTCCTCCTCCTCCTCCTCCTCCTCTGGTAGAGTAGCAGTGTATGTGGACTGTCCTGCTGGCACTCTGTCCTTCTACAGAGTCTCCTCTGACTCACTGATCCACCTCCACACCTTCAACACCACATTCACTGAACCTCTTTATCCTGGATTTGGGTTCTACTGGTCCAGTTTTGGTTCCTCAGTGCGTCTGTGTGGTGTTTAGTGTGCAGAGTCTCCTCCTGTCACAGAAACATTGTCAGTGCTGAACAGTTGAGTCTGTACAGGATCACAGTCACATCAATCTTTCAGCTTCTTGGAATAAATTCATCAGTCAACTTTGTACAAAATGATTCAAACTGATTGAAAAGATTCATTATTTACATTTGAAACTTCTTCTTCCATTAACTTGTGGATTAAATTGCGTTGACTTGTACTTTCTGTCATGTGTTGTTTTGAATTCTGGCTCTTGTTCCAATAAAATCCACAACTATTAGTGAAATGTAAGAAAGAGAAAACATTGACTCGTCTGCAGCTTTAATTGTAAAGAATCATTGTGAAAAAAGTTGTAAATGGACAGTAAAATCTGATCAAATGTACTCGACACTCCACCTGAAACACTCTGACTTGTTTCATGTGTTTCTAATGATGAAACTAAAAGTTTGATGGTGTTGGTTAACACATGTAATTCTGTCTGTAGTGACAGAGTCAGAAACTGCACAACATCTCTTCATTTCTGTCTGATTATTCTATGAGAAGAAAACACATTTGAATGACAATCATTGTGTTTCTCTCAGTGTTTTGTGGCTGTTGAAGTCCGGCTGTATTTTCAGGACGTTTGTTGGATTTGAATCTGGTCCGTCAAACTAAACAGCTGTGAGAAAAGTCTTTCTCTGTCTGAGCCGGTTGGCTGAAGATGTTTGGGAGTCTGAGAGCCAGATGAAATACTGAAACACTTTCAGAGATCACAAACTAAACTGTCCTCATGAAGTTTTTAAACAAGTGCTGAAGAGATTTGAGCTCATGTTTGATGCTTCTGAACGTTGATGTTCAGAGCAAAGAGTCCAAAACTTGTACAAATGATTCCCTTTAGTTTCAATCTGACTTTGTTTGTGAAACGATCAGCTGACGAGTTTATAATCAGACTGAAAGATGTCGCACAGCATCACTGAAATGTTTCTCCTCTGCTAAAGTAGCTCAATATAAAAGTCTACTTGTGTCCTCATCATGTTGTTTTTCTCTGTCAGTAAATGTAAAATAGTTGAGATATCTTCACATTGATGCAGTTTAAATGTAAGAAATGTATTAAAATAAAACAGCAACACATAAATCTGACTTCTCTCTTGTCCCGCCTCTTCTTCCTCGTCTTCTTCTTCTTTGTTGGTTTTTGCTGTCTGGCAACAGAAAGATAAATATTGTAAAATATTCAGCATTTGTGTTTAATTTATATCAACCATGTAGTTAAAGAACAAAACATGTGTTGCTCATCTGTCACCTTAACTGTAAATACTTTTTATTTGCCGCTGTAAAGTAACAAACTCAACATTGTTCCTAAGACGAAACATTTTCTGTCTAACAATGAAATAAAAAGGTCGTCACCCACCATGATCATGTTCATAAGCTAATGTCATTGTGTCTGAACGTTTGTGTTTGTGTGATTATTTTCTAAGCAGGAAGAGAAAATAACTTTAATCTGATACAAATGTAGTCCATTCATGTTGAAAGGAAAACCTGAACTGTTCTGAGAAACGTCTTTGTGTCCGACCAAGTTTTTAGAGGTGTTTGGGCAACGATTTGATGGAGACGCAGACGGACAAACTGAGACGGCCTGAACACAAACTAAAGTTGAGCTTGACACACCTGCAGCAGGTAGCTCAGTTTGCTGGAGGACTGGCAGGAAGTTGTGACACTGTGACTTCAGTCCTGGAGTCAGTCTGAGCTTTGAACACAGCTCTTCAAATAAAAGAGGCAGAAGCTCAAAGCAGGACGTTCAGCTCTCTGATGAGCTGGTCTGGAGGTTGTGGGTTTGAATCATGACTCTTTATAAAAGTTGCTGCTCAGAAGAAGGAGTGAAAACCTCTGAGAGTCTCTTTGTTCTTGTCCTTCTGTTAGCTCAGCAGGAGAAACCAGGGCTGAAAGTTTTGAGGTCGTTGGTTTGATTCTTGATTGATTTTTTGGAGTGTTGAGGTTCAAAACAGTGAAATGTGAAAGAAACAAAGCACACCATGATCTGTTAGCTCAGGCTGATAGAAGCCTGATCAATAGTCTTGAGGTTGTGGGTTTGGATGCAGTTATTATAATATTCAGACTGAAAAGCTGAAAATCAAAGGCGCCCAGAGAAGCAATCCCAATGTGAAGTGGACTTTGTAGTGTGGTGCTTTATGCAGCAGGATAAACAAGGGTTGGAGGTCATTCAAGTATTTATGTTCAAAAGAGTGAAATCTGACAGAAATGAAAAACATCCATCTGCTCCAGTAGCTCAGGTGGATAAAGGCCTGGTCAGCAGTTGTGAGTTCAAGCCCTGGTGAAGCAGATGATTTTGCTGATTTGTCCTTTTAAAAATATTTTAAAGCTCAAAACACCCTGATAGACCAGCCAGGATTTGATCCCTGAACCTCAGAAGAAGAACAGCAGCATCTCATCTTACTGAGCTATTTTGCTACACTTCACAGTATATATAACACCAATAAATGTGCAGAAGAGCAATAATTTGGTTTTTACAACATAAAGATTGTCAGAGGATCAATCCCACAACCTCCCAGTCTGAAGGCAGCAGTGTAACAGACATTTACAAACATGAAAACATAATTTCAGCTGTCGACCTTAAAATTCTGCTTCTAGTGGTTCTTTGCTCGCAGCCCAAACACGTCCTCACATAAATCAGTCTGGTGAAACCTTCAGCAGCTGAAGCTCGACCTCCACACTTTGCTGTTCGCACTGTTATAGTTCATGATCCTGGTTCAAGAAACCCTTGTGATACTAAATGTGTATACTTTTGTTCATAAATTCCACATTAAATTCTGATGTCACAGCCAAATAATTATTTGTTGTCCAAAAAGTATTTGCAGGAGTGAAACAAGCATCAGAGCTTCTGTGTTTTTTGTTTTGTTGGTTTGTCACCAAGATTACACAAAAACTGTTAAACAGATTTACATGAAACTTGGCTGGAGGATGAGTTCTGGCCACAATTGAACCAGGTAACTTTTGGTGTGGATCTTGATAAAGTGACAGATCCAGTCATTTTTTTCTCACTTACTTCAACATTGCGATTTTTGACATTCTTGTCAATAAATACATAAATAAAAAACACAAAAATTGATAAAAAAAAAAAAAAGTTTGTCATTTTTATTTCACAATACATTACTGTGTAGAAATGAAAACATGTAGCAACATAAATGTTGAGACAAATAATTGTTTTCATCATTTATTTATTATGTCCAGATTATCAGTATTAAAATATTCATTCAGAGATGCATTTCTTTCCCCAAATCAAAATATTTTCTACCTCTACCAAAGAAGCTTATTTTTTTTGCCTGTGCCCATTTTTTTGTTGGTTTGTTACCAGGATTACACAAAAACTACTGAACGGATTCTTATGAAACTTGGCTGGAGGATGAGTTTTGGCCCACAATAGAACCAATTAACTTTTGGTGTGGCTCTGGAAAACGTGATGTATCCAGGATTTATTTATTTTTTTTTTCGCTTTTGTGATGAAGTTTACAAAACATACCTTGGCCTTGAGTGCATTCCGGTTGTTGTTGTTTCAAATAATGTTATCAAATTTTATTTATTGATTTTTTTGTGGTAATTTTTCATAACTTATTTATATATATAGATTTATTTCATTTTGAAAAAATGTTGTCCTCCATTTATCACATAATTAAAATCACATCACTGGGTTCAGATTTAAGTTATGTATTATTCATGCGGTCTTTCTGAGGGAATACTTTGTAGTCATCTCTATAAAAGCAAGGAATCTCTGTCTGTCTGTCTGTCTGTGTGTTCCTCAAATATCTCTGCAGATCAGGATTTGTTATTGGATCAGAACACACATGAGATCAGATCAGATGATTGAAAAAAACACATGATCACTGAATGTTTCTTCTCTGCTAAAGTAGCTGAATATAAAATTCTGCTTTTATCATCATCATGTTGTCTCTGTCAGCTGGTGGAAAGTAATTGAGTACTTTTACTACAATTGGTCATCAAATGAATTTCAGCTCAACGATTAATCTTGTTTTCATGCTGTATTAAAAGGAACCAGAACACATGAAGTGACATGTAGTCTGTTGATTTCAGATGTGGACCTCCAGAACCTCGTCAGATTGTCCCGCACACATATTTTATTGTATTATACATACATATTTCATTTTGAAAAAGTCTTCCTTTATCCTCCATTTTTCACATAATTCAAATCACATCACTGGGTTCAGATTTAAGTTATGTATTATTCATGTGGTCTTTCTGGAGGAATACTTTGTAGTCATTTGTATTAAACCGACAGATGTCTGAAATTCTACCACTAGATGGATACATTGAAATGCCTCAACAACCAGCCTCTCTTGTTGTACGCTGATGAGATTATATAAATCCAGTTTCAACATAAAGCAGTGAGGAACAAAGTCATCTTTAATTCAGTGTGTTTTATTAAAATCCACTCATTCAGTTGATCACAGTAACAAAAGTGTCGGGATTTTGTGAAATGTGAAAAAACACAAATATTACAAACAGAGGGTGCTACATTATGCCGTGTGCAACTGTGAAATCTCCCCCTGAAAAAAACACTTAACAGTTTTTTCCACCTTAAATCCAGAAGATAAAGTAAAAGCAGCGCAAACATCAGTAAACAGAACGTTAAAATATCAGTAAGTTTATACAAAGTGCAACAAGAACAGATCCCTTTATAGGTCAATTTTAAAGTGTTAATATCCAGAAAAGTCTGTGGTGAGACAATTTTATAAACACATTCAAACATTTTGCTTTTGGTCAATACTCACATTTAAAATTTAATAATATTGCATCAATACATATTTATAATGTATGCACACTTAATAGTTAAGATTTGTACACGAATACTTTAACGTCTTGTAAAAATGAGACCAAATGTGCCCAAAAATGCCGTATCATAAAAACTGGCAGCCCTCTTCAGCAGGTTAGTATTACTGGTAGCCTAAAGACAGTGGTTCTATTGCACAAGAGCAACAGGGAGTGACTCCCCCTTGGCACGGACAAACTCACTCAAATCCAGAAAGAATAAACTAAACGACAACCCGCCTACCCCGAAGAAACTCTGCATAGAATCGGATTGACGACATGTGAAGACCGCCTCCACTGTTTGAGCTATTCTATGCAGGATCTCACATTTAAGGTGAAGTTAACAGTTTACTTTTTGGTCAAAAACGTCCCCCTTTTTGTTCCACGTTGAGGTGTAGTGAGTTACCCCAGCCAGCGGGGAAGCCACTGCACTGCTGCACCCGGGTCTCGTCAGGAGCAGCCGTCTCTACAGGTGCTGTCACGAAGAGCACTGAGGGTGGACAAGCTCTTTGGAGGAGTCAGTAAACTGAGGACAACAAGAAGAGATCGCTCAAAGTATGCCGCCCATTGATTTGAAGCGAGACTCCATTTTCCCTCACTGATGTTTATTAACACCGTAGAACTAGAAGTTCAATTAAACAAATAAAAAACAACATCAGATATTATGATGATTACAGAAATAGCATTAACACGGTAGCTAACACCAATAAAAATACAGAGTAATACTGACCACTTTGGCCTGCTCAATCAACGGCAGTTATCCCCCAGTGGCAATCTTCAGAAAACAAATCTTCAGCATACTCAAAATACCTCCTTCTCACAGCCGCAGAAACCCATGAAACATGACAACAAAAAAGGCGAACCAACAGGTAACATCACCGTTAATGGTGCTCTTCATTTTCGTGAATCTCACAGAGCTAACAAAAACTACTTCCGGTTTCTGTATTATCAAAATAAAACGTATTTCAAAATAAATTCAAATGGGCTGCAATTACACTCCCACCATCACACAATGTGTGATTCACAATGAAAATTGACAATATTTACAGAACCTTGTAAGACATTATTCAGCCTCGAGCAATAGTACTGTTTTGTGTATGGGCCTTTCTAAGCAAACTGGCTTAGTTGTGCATGTGCCTTTACCGTCTAGTGTTGTGTCACTAAGCAACAGTTTGAGTTTTCTGACTCTTCCGTCAGCTCCTTGGAAGACTTCAACTACCTTCGCCAGCTTCCACTGATTTCTTGGTGTGCCATCGTCTTGCAACAGGACAATGTCATTCACTTTAGTGTTTCTCCTGTCCTTGTTCCACTTACTTCTCTGTTGCAGATTCAGCAAGTACTCCTTCCTCCACCTGGTCCAAAATTCATTGGACAAGAACTGAACTCTCTTCCATCTTTTCTGAAGACAGAGATCCTCTCTTACAAACTCTCCAGGTGGTGGTGCGATGATCGACAATTTCATTGTCAATATGTGGTTTGGAGTTAGGGGTTCTGGTCCTAATGGATCATTGAGATGTTCTGTAGTCAATGGTCGACTATTCACGATTGCCATCACTTCATACAGGAAGTTTCTTAATGAAGAGCTGTCTAATCTTCCAGCAGACTGGTCTAGGATGGATGTGAGGACACTTCTCACAGTCCTTATCTGCCTCTCCCAGATGCCTCCCATGTGACTGGAAGCAGGTGGGTTCATGACAAAGTTGCATCCAAGCTCTTTCACACGTTCTTGCTCTATTCCTTTCATTAATTCCTGGAACTCATTGCGTGCCCCCACAAAGTTCGTTCCTTGATCACTTTGTAGTTGACTTACATTACCCCTTATGGCAATAAAGCAGCGCAACGCATTGAGGAAGGCATCAGTAGAAAGGTCATCTAATACCACAATGTGGATGGCTCGTGAACACATGCAGGTGAATAGAAGCCCATATCTTTTTAGTTCTTTCCTTCCATCTTTAACATGAAATGGTCCGAAGCAGTCCATACCACTATAGGTAAATGGAGGAGTAGCTTCCATCCTCTCTGGTGGAAGGTCGGCCATTTTTTGTTCTTGATTACACTTTCTAAATTTTCTGCATTTAATGCACTTGAATATGAATGATGACACTTCACTACTACACCCCAGGATCCAAATCCCATTGGAGCGTAGTTCATTGATGGTCATTCCACGACCCTGATGCTTAACCTTCTCATGGTAGTACTTGATCAGTAGTCGAGAAACATGATGTCCTTTGGGGAGGATAGCTGGGTGCTTGACATGAGGATGGAGTGTTGCTTGTGTCAGTCTACCTCCCACCCTCAGGATATCTTGGCTATCCATGAATGCGTTCAACTTATGCAGCTCAGAGGACTTGCTCTTCTGCACCTCTTTCCTCTGTATGAGAGACTTTATTTCATCACTGAACACTTCTTCTTGAACTACATGAATTATGAACTGTTCAGCATCCTTTCTTTCTTCAAGCGTTGTAGCTTCATTGGATCTTGTCTTAAGACCTTGCACCTCCTTTGCAAGACGCTTAAGTCTTCATCCTCCTTGAGTTCTCCCACCTTAATCTCTTTTTCCTTAGGGATGTCCCTTAGCTTCAAAAAACTAGGTCCTGTTAGACTCTACAAGCTTCTTTGAGGTGAGTCTGCGAGAGGCATGGTCAGCTGGGTTTTCAGAAGCAACATATTGCCACTGACTTGGTTCTGTGCTTGATTTGATCTGCTGGATTCGGTTGGCTACAAATACATGAAATCGCCTTTCATCATTATTAATGTAACCAAGGACAACCTTGGAATCGGTCCAAAAGTATTCCTGAAGATCTCCTATCTCCATTTCTCTCTTTAGCAGATCACTTGTCCTTGTGGCTACTACCGCCGCTGAGAGTTCCAGCCTTGGAATTGTTGTTACCTTCGTCGGTGCAACCCTTGCCTTCCCCATAACAAGAGCGCAATGGACTTCTCCAGACTTCGAAACGGCCCTGAGGTAAGAACACATTCCATAGTCAGAGACACTAGCATCGAAAAAATGGTGAAGTTCATACTGCTGAACTTCCTTGGCTGTCAATGGTATGTAGTGCCGTGGTATCTCTACCGAAGCCAGATTATGGAGGTCTTGGAGCCATGCTTCCCAACGTGGCTTGAGGTCGTCAGGAAGTGGCTCATCCCATCCTACCTTGTCTTGGCACATCCTTTGTAGAATCTGTTTGCCTTTCAAGATGACAGGTGCCACAAATCCAAGAGGATCAAAAATTGAGGCCACTGTTGACAGTATGCCTCTTCTGGTGAAAGGGTGCTCCTTTACCTTTACTCTGAACTGGAACTTATCTGAGCTAATGCACCATTGGACCCCGAGAGCCCGTTCCATCTTGTGTTCTCCCAAGGCCATGTCCAGGTCAGCCGCACCTTCACCACAGTCTTGCTTCGGGATTGTGGCAAGCACAGTCTTGTTGTTGGTAATGAATTTGTGTAGGCGGAGCTTACCTGTGTTGCAGAGGTCTCTTGCCTCTCTAACAAGCTGGATAGCTTCTGTTTCACTGTCCAGACTTGTTAGTCCATCGTCAACATAAAAGTTGCGCTGTATAAACCTCACTGTAGCTTCACTAAACTTGCCTTCTCCTTCTACAGCCAGGTGTTTGAGCCCAAAGTTCGCGCATCCAGGTGACGATGCAGCACCGAACAAGTGAACCTTCATGCGGAACGCTGATGGTGGAGCTTCCATATTGCCTCTATCCCACCACAGAAATCTGAGGTAGTCTTGGTCCCTTGGTGCAACGTGAAATTGATGGAACATCCGCTCCACATCACACATGATGGCTATTTGTCCTTTGCGAAATCGACACAAGACCCCTACAAGGGTATTTGTAAGGTCTGGTCCAGTGAGTAGATGCTCATTCAGTGATGTGTTCTGAAACTTAGCTGAACAATCAAATACCACACAAATCTTTCCTGGCTTTTGGGGGTGGTAAACCCCATGGTGAGGGATATACCATGTGGTCTGATTAGTTAGTTCTGACTCTGGAACCCTTACAGCCTCATCTCTTGCTATTATGTCCTCCATAAAAGCCACATAATCCTGGTGATATTGATCATCTTTCTTAAGCCATCTCTCCAGACATCTGAGTTGATGTTCTGCACACACTTTGTTGTTTGGCAGACTTGGTCTCTCTTCCTTGAAAGGCAATGGCATTTCGTAGTGCCCATTTGGCTTTCGCTTGATGCCTTCTTTCAGCTTTGCCAAGAACTTAATATCTTCTTGTGATATTAGAACTTCTTCACTGAACTTCTCAGTAAAATCTGACTCAAAGACCTTGAGTATATCTGCCGGAGTGATCATTTCTTTGACTTGAGTTCTATAAACAAAATGGACCTCAGACTTGAGCTCAGAGGAGGGCTTAATGGTTGGCAGAACTCTCTTTACGATGACACGGTGGCTGACACCAATTTCATCCTCATGATCATGATCCACACCAGTGTTGCTGTAGCCAATAATGCTCCGACCCAACAGAGATCTTTGTGCATATGGCTGGTTTTCATTACCCATGATGACATCTCTGGGAAGTAAGGCTTGGGGACAATTATAGCCGATTAACAATCCTACTTCACAGTCGAGCTCAGGAGACATTTCATGTGCCAAATGCTCTAAGTGAGGCCATGATTTTGCAGTTGCGCTTGTGGGTATGTGGGATCTGTTTGCTGGTATGTAATCTCTCGTGTAGGTTGTTGGGAGTTTGATTTTGGTGTCAGAGCTGATGCCTCTCACCTGTAGCCCTTGCACCTTTTGGCTATTCACCACCTTTGTTTTTGATGTTATTGTGGACACTTTAAGTTTTACTGGCTCTTTCTTAATGGTTAATGTTTCAGCTGCATCCTTCAGGATGAAGGTTGTGTCGCTCTGACTATCAAGTAAAGCATACACTAGAACTTCCTTGTCTGGTTCTGTTGTCATGGAGACATAGACTGGAACAATAGATTAAGTATGAGTGCTGCTCTTCCCTTGAACAACTCGGTTAGAGGTAGCTTGCTGTGTTTCTATAGCTTCAGACTGTTGGTTCTTGTCTCCTTTGTTTTCATTTGACCTTTCTTGTTTGTTTTTTACCCCTTGTTCTTGGTCTTTCTTCCCACGTTCTTGATGCAAGCATGTGGGGTGGCGTTTTCCACATGAGTCACACACACTCCTGGATGTACAAGCTTTGGAGTTATGGCCGATCTTAAGGCAGCCAAAACATAACTTCTCCAGTTGTACAAACTTAACCCTTTCTTCAACTGGTTTTTCCATAATCTTGCGACACCTGTGGAGAGTGTGGCCTTTCTTCTTGCAAAAAATGCATGTGATGCTTGCCTTTTCACTCGTGTTAGTGGTGAAAGTCTTAGCACTAAAGTTTTGATTTCTTTGATGCTTTAACTGTTCTCGTTCTGTTGGCTTTGATCTTTCTTGGTCAGTTGGCTTCACTGCACATAATGATGTGATGGGGTTACATGCAATTCGAGCCTCCATGTTGAGAAATCTCACGAAGTATCTGAAGTCAGGGAACATTTTGTGTCCATCTTGATACATCGTAGCTTCTCTATTCCAACGTGAACTCAACCAATCCGGTAGCTTAACAGTAATCCTTTGGTTTTCCATGCAGTCGTTAAGAGTCTGTAGACCTTGAACATATGGCATAGCTGATTCCACACTGCTTAGAAAATCGACAAACTCACAAAGTTTTTCACTGTCTTTGGGGCCAATTTTATGCCATGTGTGTATCTTTTCGCGATATGACTTGGCAACTATGAATGGATTACCAAATCTGTCTTCAAGAATGTTCCAGGCAGCATGATAAGCTGTTTCTGTTCCTACGAGGAAGTGGCCTTCAATCGCTCTTTTGGCTGAGCCACCAACATACTTGCGTAGAAAGAAGAGCTTCTCTTGAGTTGGAAGGTTCTTGCGATCAATCACAGAGTACAGAAGGAAAGTTTCCAATCATTGTACTTGTAGCGGACCCTTGGCGTCAACAAAATGAGGCGGAGAGATTCTGATGGGTGCTTAATTTTTATTGTTTGCTGTAGCACCGTGAAAACTATGAAAAGGAAATACAGAAAGAAATAAAGAGGTTAGATTAAACACATGAAACATTTGATTTACAATTTCCAAATCCTCAATACAATCACCCCCATTCAATAATAAAATACGAAAGAGATACATTTATTAGAAAATGTTTACACTCATTGTTAAAACTTGATTAACCAAAAATAAATCTAGACACCACAAGGATAAAAGTAATTGCCCAAAATTTGAGTTTCACATACCTCGTTCCACTTTACCAAGGGAGCTAATTGTTTGTATGTTGAAGGTGCTGTTTGGAAAGCCATCTGCCTCCTAATAACAATAAACAAACTTAAGACAGACTGCAGCAACCTAATCAACATAAAGATGGTACGTGATTACAATACATGGATCAAATCAAACTTACTGGGAGTGCCACAAATAATCCAGGCAAAGAAAAGGCTCGGCAGCACAGATGCAGCGCCAGCCCAGCGGAGACAAAGGAGAAGGCGACTGAGATGCGCACAGGTGAAGATGCGCACAGGTGAGCTTACAGGGCTCATTGTCTCCTCCCTTTTATACCTTGCTAGGACTGGCCACTAGATGGCAGTCCAGGGTCATTCACATGCTCCACAAACAGAGAGAGGCTGAGGTGACAGCCCAAAACTATTTACTGTTCTTTACAGTACTTGAGAGGATCCCCTTGAAAGACCTCAGGTTCTGGGATTGGAACTCGATTAGCTGTGATTGCTTCAGCCAGGGTTCTCACAAGGTCGTTGGAAGCTTCACGAGAGGTCGAAAAGGCTTGAGTGGCAGGAACTTGAGTGGACAGAGCTTGTTGCATGAGTGGAAGTGCAGTTGGGGTGATGACTTGACTTAGCTTGGCTTGTTGCGCAGGAAGAGCTTGGGGAACTGGTGCTTGATGAGGGGGAAAGAATGGATCACTTAAAGGGTTAAGTGCAAGTGGTGGGTTGAGAGATTCTGAATAAACTTGCAATCTCGCTTGTGCTGCAACATGCCCTTTAAGTTCTTCTAGCCATTCTACTTCTCTTCTTTTCTCTTCTAGCTTCATTTTTCTATCAGCACTTTCTGCTATGAACTGAGCTCTTTTTTTAGCGCTCTCTGCTTCAATTTCCCTTTCTTTAGCTTCTCTTTCAGCCTTTAAGATTTGTTCTTCCACCTCAAGTCTTTGAATCTCTTCCCTTTGTTGATGTTGTGCATTTGTTATCTTAATCACCTCTTGTGTAGCCACAACTTCAGCTGCTGCTTGTTTTGCATTCAGGGACAGGATGGAAGAGTGTCTGGATACTTTGGAAGAAGCCTTTGACCTAGCAGTTTGAGCTGAGGAGACAATAGACACTGTACTGTCAAACACTGACTTAGCATCAGGCCAGGATATGCCTTCTGAATCATCACCACTGCGAAAGTGTTGAGCCTTTACAAAGTCCTTCTAGGCAAGTCATGCCACTCGGCGGCCATCTTGGCGACGCCTCGAAAAGCCCAAAGAGACCAGACCCCTATCTAAATGAATGGAGGCATGGTCAAATCCACCCTTTAACGTGATAGCAGGACGGAAAAAACATACAGACATGCTCGCCAGTGAAATAAGATACACATAAAAACCAAAAAACATCGACTTTACTGTAGAAATTATGTTTAAAACGCTCTTTTCCTACAGGGAGAACTCCACTGCGCATGCGTGCGGATTTACGACACCGACGTCAACGTACGGCTGAATCTGTGCCGGCTGCTGTGCTCTGGGGCTGTGTCCGAAATCACCCACTCATTCCCTACTCCGTAGTCACTACATAGTGAGTCCAACATAGTGCACTATATAGTGAGCTCAACGGCAGAAAGAAAAACGGACTTTCGGACACTACTCCGGTGCCGTCAATGACTCTACCAGAGACGTTCTCGCTGTCGTAAAAACTACTTGTGCGCATGCGCTGGTGAAACAACATGATTGGGCTATAATTTTCCCGGTTCGGCTGTGACAACGCAGGTGATTGGCTGTTGGTGAAAGGGGCGGGATATGCGCCATCTTTGGCGTTGCAGATTTCCCCATTCAAAATGATCAGAGTGATCTGTCTCTAAAATAGTAGAACGTCTCTGGCCTTTATATTCGCAATTTTAGTGAATGCCTGGCATGTGTCGTTCATTCTCCGAATGTCAGGTTCAGGACTTGAAATGGCTCTTATTTCGAGGTAAGTATTGTCAACGTGAACTTGGATGGTGTTGATTGCATTAACAATCTCAATCAGATCAACAGTATCATTGTTCTTAATGGACCGTTTTAAGCCATTGATGTGATACTTCCATCTTCTGTACATCTTTTCAAAATTCCCATTAAGATTTTTCAATTTGTCATGTAATAGAGCCTTTCCTCTTTCAGTGAGCTTTCGTGAGCGTCCACTTTTCCTAATTCCGGGAGGCAGTTGTGTGTCATCGGCACCAACCTGAGATTGTGTGTCCTGCACTGTGTCTTCAACTTGCTCATCAGCATCAGCTTGCTGTGATAGGGTGGTCTGCTCTGCAATTTTTCCTTCTTGATGGTCTTCATGGATGACCTCTTCAGTTCGCAGAGCAGTACTTTCCTTTGTGTGTGACATATTAAATGTGTTGAAATTTGAATAAAATGTATTCTGTTCTCTGATGTGTGCAAAAGAGAAAAGAAATGAAAGGTAAATGTAATGCTCTTTGATTACTTTAGCTTAACCCCTTGCAAATGTACATCAAACACTACAACATCAAAATAGCACGCTTTGATTAACGAGTAATAAAACAGCAATTAACAAGGTGTAAATACTCAGACTAAATACAAAAACTCACTTGTATGAACAATACTTTGATATTGACTTAAACCATCTTGGATTCAACTGGGAGAATGGTGAATTTACTTATCTACTTAGCTTCTTTGATTCTTACTAGATAATCAATTGCAGGAAAAATGTCCACTGCTGCTTTAAGGAAAACACAAATGAAATGTCTGAGTGATAGAAACTTAATGGCAGCTAACAAGTACTTATGCTAGTACTAGTAAGACGCTCTCCTCCACGTGCTTGCTTGTGTAGCCTTATTCGCTTGTCCCTTGTATTCACACGAACAGTTCACGATGTGGCACTTCCCTTTACCGCATGTGGCCTGCAGCTAGTCCGTCTTCATCCTCTCGGAGTCTTCACCGATGCATAAGTGTTCTACTATGCCGCCCATTGATTTGAAGCGAGACTCCATTTTCCTTCACTGATGTTTATTAACACCGTAGAACTAGAAGTTCAATTAAACAAATAAAAAACAACATCAGATATTATGATGATTACAGAAATAGCATTAACACGGTAGCTAACACCAATAAAAATACAGAGTAATACTGACCATTTTGGCCTGCTCAATCAACGGCAGTTATCCCCCAGTGGCAATCTTCAGAAAACAAATCTTCAGCATACTCAAAATACCTCCTTCTCACAGCCGCAGCAACCCATGAAACATGACAACAAAAAAGGCGAACCAACAGGTAACATCACCGTTAATGGTGCTCTTCATTTTCGTGAATCTCACGGAGCTAACAAAAAGTACTTCCGGTTTCTGTATTATCAAAATAAAACGTATTTCAAAATAAATTCAAATGGGCTGCAATTACACAAAGTTTGGTGACCAAGTCTCAGGATGGAACCAACCCACACCGGCTGCTATATAAGAGCTGATGTTGCATTTAAAGACACATTCTGTAAAAGCAAACATGTTACCTTCGTGTTGGTTGGGCCGCCTTGCTGCAGGGGTGGAGATTGGGGTTCCAACAAAGGAGGCGGGGCGGGACCGAGGTCGACGTGGGCGTCCCTCCACCTCCAGGTGGTTTACTGAGCATTGGGATCCCGCTGCCCATCCCGCTGTTACCTCCAGCAGTGCCACTGCCACCGCTCAGAGACTGGAGGCTGGTGGAGGTCAGCATGGAGGCCGAGCCCTTGAGGGGCTGATGTAGGCGATGGCCTTTAACGTTTGGCGTGACGAGGTGGTGAAGTTCCCGATGCTCTGGACCCTGTTCTGCAGCTGTCCGGGGGAGGGGACTGAGAGGGAGAAGAACATCAGTGACCCTTTCTGCTGAAAAATACTTTGATTGAATTATTAGAGGGGAGTAGGTGTCTTACTGGAGGACTGCAGTCGAGTCAGCCCGCTGGACCAATCAAAACTCTGGCCGGAGTCAGACCCAGTAAGGAAGGAAGGTCTTCACACAATTATTTTGTGATCAAAAGAAGTGAAATGCTCAAAGAAAGTGATTCATTTAAGACTGATTCATCAGCTCAGGATGGTGAAGTGATGGTGTGAAGTCTGGAGGTTGTGGGTTCAATCCCTGAGTAGTTCAGCTGATTTTTAAACCTGATGTCCATAAGAATAAAAGAGGGACAAACTTATTCAGGCCCACATCTGTTTGTTAAGAATAAACAGTGGTATAAATACCCACAATCCTCTGCTGCAGTAAATAAAGAGCTGCCACACAGTTAAAGTAGTCAGTACAACAGCACAACTTCAGCAAACCTGTTTCTTCAACACGTATGAATGTAGTGATTTGTTATTGGATCAGCACACATGAGATCAGATCAGATCAGATGATTGAAAAAAACCACATGATCACTGAAATGTTTCTCCTCTGCTAAAGTAGCTGGATATAAAAGTCTACTTGTATCATCATCATGTCGTCTCCGTCAGTGCGCTGGTGGAAAGTTATTGAGTACTTTTACTACAATTAGTCATCAAATGAATTTCTGAATATGTGTCCAGGAGAAATAGCAAACAATTAATGTCAAGTCCTCCTCTTGTTCAACTTGGAAACCCATTTAACACAAAATCAATGAAGTCAATGCTGCAATATCGTCCAGGTCATCGTGGACACATTTTAACCAGCATGCATCACGATTTATGCAGCGCTGCGCAGCACTGCGTGATCTTGAACTCGCCTAATGTGTCCACGATGACCTGGATGGGAGTGGTTTCTGCTCCGCATCTGATGTCACATGACCTTAAGTTATCGCAGGAGCGAGGCTGCTGCAGAGCATTCGCGCAGTTGCTCTCCAGGTACTGCGCGACCCCAGACCCACCTTCATGACGTCAGGACTTTGCCCTAATTGGCTCTCATCTACGCTGACGTATACGACGTGTGTTCCGATGAATTTCCATATCCATAAGGCCTCTGCCTCTTTTCTACTCAAATATCAAATACTTTCAGATAAGTAGCAGCTGTGTGGCTGCACCTATGGGATAGTCACCATGAATAAACCTATAAAATCCTTCATGTAACGCAACAACCCTGAAAGATGTCGTCAATAAACTGCTCAGTTCTGTCAGCTTAGGGTGATGATGGAGAAGTGGTTAACTGCTGTGTCCAGTGTTATCTGTACTATCCACTCTTATTAATTAACCCTTTCTGTTCCCGTCACATTAACAATACAAAGAATTATCCTGAGCTATTCTGCGTGTGATGAGATGGCGCAGCGGGACAAGGCATCTGATTCAGTCATTTATTCTGATTATTGTATTTCATTCATTCAGTGAAATGTATTTAATTCATTGTGATGTTGCCATGAGAAAATGCATCATCTTATGTGTCTATAGTTATGCTTATTTGTTAAATGTAGTCAGCAAATTCCCCTCAGCTGTGATTTAATCATGATGCACCTAAGCACAGTTGTCATCATAATAATGAATAACTGTTGTAATTGTATTGTTATTGTGCAAGACTTACTATAATGTACCAGATAGACAAAGTTCAAATGTATTTAATGGTGACATTACAAGGAAAACAGAACATGATCATTTACAGTAAGACAACATTTAGGCTCTTCATCTACTCTTGATGCGCCACTGTGTGACCGTTTGAAGTGAAGTAATTACAAAGTATCCAAATTTGAAGTTGTTATTGTGACAAAGCTGTCATATATATATATATATATATATACATATATATATATATATATATATATATATATATATATATATATATATATAGATATATAGATATATATAAAAGTAATCAGATGAACACATCCTCTGCAAAAATACAGGCTTGACACGGGTCTTGATCCCCGGTCGTCTGCATGCAACACAGCAGCAGTTCCACTGTTCTATTCCCTCAGCCCAAATGTTTTGGTTGACTACTACTTG
>NW_022045156.1:0-91954 GCF_900880675.1 Sparus aurata | reverse complement strand
AAAGACATAATGAATCATATTTTCATTCTCCAATGTTGGAATCTCAATTGAGTACATGTTTATTGAGACTCTTCACCAATTTGCACTGGACAGTTAGCATCCTGCTAGCTTGTGTTAGCTGTCTGTTGCTGTCCACAGTATTAAACAGGTCAAGAGCTGGAGGGACTAAACCAGACAAGCTGCTGAACCAACCCAGTAAACTGACTGACTGTTGATTCACAGTGGGATCAGCAGTACGACCAACACTTTGATGTCAGAGGAAACCATCTGATTCAATGATGTCATCAACACTTTAACTCAAAGGACCTTTAGCTTGTGTTCGTCTCTGAGTGGACAGACACAATGTGACTGATTCTTCATGATTCCTCCACAGAGTCGACCAGGAGAGCTCAGAGGTTCCCAGAGGTCCGTCTGTCCAGCAGCATCAGACACACCTGGACTCCATATTTATGGTCTGTACATGAACAACAACTACTTTTACATCCAGTCTGTTCACAATAATCTCCATGCTGCACTTTGCAGACCAGTGGTGAATCTGTCCAACATGGATCTGATGTTAAATGTTGTCATTCACATAATATTCTGTTTCAGCTGCTGGAGGAGAACATTGTGACTTTTGTGAAGAACGAGCTGAAGAAGGTCCAGAAGGTTCTGAGTTCAGATCACTCTGAATACTTAGATAGTAAAAGTGATGATGAGGAGGTGTTGGACGGTGAGGATGAAGAGCAGAGGAGGAGCAGCAGAGAGGCATTTCTGAAGATCACACTTCACTTCCTAAGGAGAATGAAGCAGGAGGAGCTGGCTGACTGTCTGCAGAGCAGTAAGAGGATTCTCTAAAGATTTAACATGTTGGATCAATGAGACATACTTTAGGGGAAGGAAATTGTCTTATTTTATTTATGAATAACTTTAATGATGTTTTTGTTGTGTCTTCATTTAGAACATCTTGCAGCAGTTTGTCAGCGTAAACTTAAATCTAACTTTCAGAAGAAGTTCCAGTGTGTGTTTGAGGGGATCACTAAAGCAGGAAACCCAACCCTTCTGAATCAGATCTACACAGAGCTCTACATCACAGAGGGAGGGACTGCAGAGATCAATGATGAACATGAGGTCAGACAGATTGAAACAGCATCCAGGAAACCAGACAGACCAGAAACAACAATCAGACAAGAAGACATCTTTAAAGCCTCACCTGGAAGAGATGAACCAATCAGAACAGTGATGACAAAGGGAGTGGCTGGCATCGGGAAAACAGTCTTAACACAGAAATTCACTCTGGACTGGGCTGAAGACAAAGCCAACCAGGACATACAGTTCACATTTCCATTCACTTTCAGAGAGCTGAATGTGCTGAAAGAGAAAAAGTTCAGCTTGGTGGAACTTGTTCATCACTTCTTCACTGAAACCAAAGAAATCTGCAGCTTTGAAGAGTTCCAGGTTGTTTTCATCTTTGACGGTCTGGATGAGTGTCGACTTCCTCTGGACTTCCACAGCACTGACATACTAACTGATGTTAGAGAGTCCACATCAGTGGATGTGCTGCTGACAAACCTCATCAGGGGGAAACTGCTTCCCTCTGCTCGCCTCTGGATAACCACACGACCTGCAGCAGCCAATCAGATCCCTCCTGGGTGTGTTGACATGGTGACAGAGGTCAGAGGGTTCACTGACCCACAGAAGGAGGAGTACTTCAGGAAGAGATTCAGAGATGAGGAGCAGGCCAGCAGAATCATTTTCCGCATCAAGACATCACGAAGCCTCCACATCATGTGCCACATCCCAGTCTTCTGCTGGATCACTGCTACAGTTCTGGAGGATGTGTTGAAGACCAGAGAGGGAGGAGAGCTGCCCAAGACCCTGACTGAGATGTACATCCACTTCCTGGTGGTTCAGGCCAAAGTGAAGAACGTCAAGTATGATGGAGGAGCTGAGACAGATCCACACTGGACTCCAGAGAGCAGGAAGATGATTGAGTGTCTGGGAAAACTGGCTTTTGATCAGCTGCAGAAAGGAAACCTGATCTTCTATGAATCAGACCAGACAGAGTGTGGCATCGATATCAGAGCAGCCTCAGTGTACTCAGGAGTGTTCACACAGATCTTTAATGAGGAGAGAGGACAGTACCACGACAAGGTGTTCTGCTTCGTCCATCTGAGTGTTCAGGAGTTTCTGGCTGCTCTTCATGTCCATCTGACGTTCATAAAGTCTGGAGTCAATCTGCTGGCAAAAGAAAAGCAGTCAACATCCCGGTGGTCTAAACTATTCAGAGACAAACCAACACATCTCATCAACTCTCAGAAGTCTGAAGCAAGAAAAATCGAAGTTGCATTTACACAGTACCTCCAGAGTTTTGTAGATGAGGCCTTACAGAGTCCACATGGACATCTGGACTTGTTCCTCCGCTTTCTCCTCGGTCTTTCACTGCAGACCAATCAGGCTCTCCTGCGAGGTCTGCTGACACAGACAGGAAGTTGCTCAAAGACCAATCAGGAAACAGTCCAGTATATAAAGAAGAAGATCAATCACAATCTTTCTGCAGAGAGAAGCATCAATCTGTTCCACTGTCTGAATGAACTGAACGATCGTTCTCTAGTGGAGGAGATTCAAAAGTACCTGAGATCAGGACGTCTCTCCACAGATGAACTGTCTCCTGCTCAGTGGTCAGCTCTGGTCTTCATCCTACTGTCATCAGAAAAAGATCTGGACGTGTTTGACCTGAAGAAATACTCTGCTTCAGAGGAGGCTCTTCTGTGGCTGCTGCCAGTGGTCAAAGCCTCCAACAAAGCTCTGTAAGTGTGGAGAAGTTTTTTCATAATGCAGTAAATGTGCTGTTATTGACCCAAAGAGAAATAATTTTCTTGTTCTGCTCATTATTCTTTATCCAGACTGAGTGTCTGTAACCTCTCAGAGAGAAGTTGTGAAGCTCTGTCCTCAGTTCTCAGCTCCCAGTCCTCTAGTCTGAGAGAGCTGGACCTGAGTAACAACAACCTGCAGGATTCAGGAGTGAAGCTACTTTCTGCTGAACTGAAGAGTCCACACTGTGTCCTTGAAACTCTCAGGTAAGGATTCATCATTTTATTTAAACATTTCATGTTACTTTACAATTGGAGCAGGCCTAGACCAGACAGGCTAAAAAAATAAATAAATATATACATATGGAAGTGTTGGTACCCTTCCATTAAAGAATGAAAAACACACAATGTTCACTGAAATAACTTGAAATTGACAAAAGTAAAATTAAATTAACTAATGAAAATCAGAAATTGCTTTGGAATGATGGTTCAACAGAATCATTTTAAATTTTGACCATGTTCACATGTTAAACTGAGCTTTGTCCTGTAATTAGTAATTTGTAAGAAAACAGTTATCTCAGGAGATTAGAAAGAAAATGATAGACAAGCATATTAAAGGTCCCATATTATGAAAAACACGTTTTTTCTGGTCTCTACATATATAAGCTGGTCCTCCCTGAGCCTGCCCCAGAATGATGAAAACAAGCGATTCCTGCATCGTCTCTGCAGCCCACCCACTGGTAAAACGGCTACAGGCTGTTCAGATTCATCTCCTGTCGTTCCTGGCGTTCATCCCCGAGGGGAAGTTCTGTGTGTTCAGTGGAGAGACAGCAGTGTTTCGCAAAGTCGTCGCTCAGAGTTAGACATGCAAATTACTCTGTTGTTGGTTTTAAAAATCAACATTAGTGCCTATATTCTGTCCCAGATACAGAACAACAGAAGAGACAGTGGTTGCGTTTCATTTTTAACGACAACGTGCCGGCTGCGGTTCATGTTAGCTTGTATGTGTGTGCTAACCACTTCACGTCGGACTAGTGTTGTCGCAATACAAAAATTATGACTTTGGTACAATACCTGCCTAAAATATCTCGATACCGATACTGAAACAATACAACTGCTGAAAACTAGAACATCATCAAAAGTAATGGAATAAAATATCAGATGACAGAATGTGGAAATTAAAATGATTTATTTCTTTTTATTAATTGAAACACTTCAAAAGTCAAAATAAAAATATACATTTTTGTAAAAGTTGCTGAGCTTTATAGCTTCTGTATCTGTTTCCAAGAAGACAAGTGTCTTCTTGTTTTGTTCATTTGTCTTGTTTGCTCTCAGAGATTATTAAATAACCTGATTGTCTATTAAAAGCTCAGTGCTTGTATTAGAAAAAAAAATGAATGCACATTAACTACAATATTATTCAGCATAAAAATAGTGAACATAAATGACATTAACTGTAAGTCTGGCAATTCATAAAATAAGGTAATACTTTATTCATCCCACAAAGGGGAAATTTGCAATTTTGATAAAGTTCAAACCCTGGATTATCAGCCTGCAAACAACATTAGTGCACTAAAGTATAACACAAACGACCCAGACCTGGTGGAGGTCTGTGCTCTAATCAGACCATTTTCGAATAATATAAATTACAATATATATTATAAATTATTGACAAAAATGTACATGCTATAACTATATTACTAGTACTGATTGACTTAAAATAGATCATTTATAAGTGGTGTTGTTGATCAGTATACTTGTGAATACCAGCGCATTTTATGTTTAAGTTCATATTACCAGTGTGAACGTTGTATTTGCATACAGAGATGTGGAAACACATCGGACTGTTAAACAGTTGGCTTTACCCCCTCGTGCAACTCTGATGGTGAAAAAAGTTCGCTTGACTTCCATCCAGGGGATATTTAACATCATGTTATCTATTGCTAACCTGCAGCTCTTTGAACTCTTTGAACAAGTCTGCATGTCTGTCAGCTGAAAGTGGCATGAGTGCTCCTGCCGACCGTCCAAGGCTTGTAGAAAAAGCAGACGCATGGAGCGAAATCAGGAAATATTTCGCTTACGTTGCCGACAGTAAGGGCAAGCCGACGGACACCACAAGGCCCGGCTGTAAACAATGCTTTAAATCTGTAATGACCAACGGAGCCAACACGTCTGTCTCGCTCTGCTCTGTGACTGTCTGTCACCGTGAAACCACGCCCACTCTGGCTGCAGGCAGTGATGAAGCAGAGAGAAGCTGCACACAGACACGCTGCCCCGCTGTTGCACAGAGAAAATATTAAAGAACCGATACTAATAAAACGTGAAAAAGTATTGTTTTTAACGGCTTGGTACCGCGGTACCTTTCTAGTATCGGTTTACCGTGCAACACTACGTCGGACTGCTTCAGTAACAAGGGTCAGTACAAAGCTGGCTTTGTCTCGACACTGACCCTCGTAAAAGGATCAGTCCTAACCATACGAGACCTAGCAACTGCACCCGAGCCACTGATAAGTGTCACCGTGGTTTGATAGATTTACAGTTGAGTACGAGTATGGTGAAGTCAGCTGGAAATAGGCTTACTAGTTAGCTCCGCTTTGGTCCCCTATGCAATGGCGTTTGAATTGAGTTTGATGTTAATAATATTACGATGGAGCTTGGTAGTCACAGTAAAAAGTCTGGAAACATGTGCAGACTGGAGACAGAGAAGATGCGAGCAGTGTCCACGAGTTTAGAGACTGTGTTGGAGACAAACACAGCTTTCGCTAGCTGTTAGCCATTAGGTACATGGTAGTACCTATAACAGCACATACGAACAAACTAACATTATTCAGACACACTAACTATTCTGAAATGTCCTGCTGCAGCCACAGAGTCTGCACTTCTTCAGGAGCCTCTCCTTCTGGGTCTGATTCTGGGTCAAACTGTTATAGTTGAACGAAAACTCTCTGCAAGCCATAGCAATACATTTAAATATACATCCACCTCCCTGAGAGTGACATACCAGGAAGGGCTGTCCAAGTAGGCGTTGACAGATGGAGCTCATTAGCATTTAAAGGTGCAGGCACAGAAACAGACTGCTCTGAATAGAGCTCAGCATAACGACTTTTAGACAGCTGAAATTCAGGACTAGGGATGGGTTTGGGGCAATACATATCGAATACAGAGTTTGTGGACCTCTGACAGCTGTGTGAAATTGATGAAAAACAGCATGATATGGGACTTTTCAAGGTGAAGGCGTTAAAGGGATAGTTCGGGGTTTTTGATATGAATCTGTATGGCATGTGAATCTGTCGCGCAGTGATCGAATTGAGAGAAAATAGCACCAAGCGATTATGAGGTCTGACTTTTTCGTGGACAATGGTTTTGTGATGCAAATATATCACTCTTTGAACACATTTTTTTTTTAAAGAAAAAGGCTTTATTTTCATGACACCATACAACTTGCCGGACTACTTTCGTCAGCACCAAAACCAGGCAAGAACTCGGCGCACAGGACACTGTCGGTGGTAAGTCAGTGTTGATGCACGACACTGCTGATGGGGATGCCATACAGATTCATATCAAAAAACCCGAACTATCCCTTTAACCCTCTAAGACCCACTGTTGTAATATTAAAACGTTACCTTTAGCCACTCTAAAAAACAATCTGTTATATTTTATCTTGTTTTTTTTACCACATTTACATAGTCATTGGGTCCTATTGTTTAGTCTCACGATGCTATTGGATAGTACATTTGTTTATAAGTTCCACCTCATGGCCCTGAACTCACACAACCTCACATGGTTTCCTTCGGACAACATTGCTTTGTTTCATTGGACTAAATTCATCAGATTCAAGTAAGTAAAATGTCTTTTATATTTTTTTTGTTGTTATTACGATAAACATGTACATATGTAGTTTTTTGTAGAATAGATTCATCAAATTTCATTTAGAGCTTGTTACATATTTGTTGCAATATTACAACGTTGGGTGAGTGTGGTAGTCAAAATAGCAGGCTTGTTCCAGTGGGAACAAACAGGTTGTATTCCCTCCACTACACCACTGCCTAAAACAGTGTGTTTTTTTTTATACATGGACAGTATACATACTACCCTTGTGTTGTGTTCTGGTCAAATTTGACTGATTTAAAAGTTTTATCTCTAAAAAATGTAGTTAATTTGATCAGACTGACCTAAAATTCCACGACTTTGTCCACAAAGAGGATATCAACAGACATTCAGTTCTGGAAAAGGTGAACATTTTCCTGAATGTGGATGTGTGGATGTAAGTGGGGGTATGCATGTTTTCCTTTTAGTATGATAATTAGAGGGCATTACAAGCAGTAGTGTCATGTCAAGGCAGTATTGTGTGACTTAATGGCTGGTGATTGGGATGCACGTTTCTTTTAGCATGATAAGTAGAGAGCATAGGCTAAGCCATTACATTTACATTTAAGGCATTTAGCAGATGCTTTTGTCCAAAGTGACTTACAATAAGCAGACAGTATTGTCTGCCTGGAAAACATTGGGGAATTCACTACGTGGGAACAGCCAGGCAGGTGCGCCTGCCCAACTGTGACCTTGAAGACGAGAAGAGCTTGAAGAAAAAGCGATGACGCCAGAGTGGAGGGGAATCACAACATCTCTTCGCTGGTATATGTACATCTTCTGGCACACCATCATCCTCTCTCAAGATGTCTAGCAAAGAGACAATGAACAGGAGACAGTTTCAGGCACAGCCAGCATCCTCTGTCATCCTGGTGAACATGGCGCTCCAAACTCCAAAGAGAGGACGACTATCTTCAGGCAAAGGGAGCCCAGCAACAGTGACATCAGGAAGCCCTCTGACTCCTCAGAAGAGACCATCCAAGATAAGTGCACACCTCCCATTGGATGTACGCAAGGACCTAGTTGCGCATTTCCCAGTGAAGACAGGGAGAGGAAGCTACAGACACTGCATTAAAGGATACACTAACATGCAATGCAGCAAGTGTGATGTTCACCCTTGCTTTTCAGAGGACAAGAACTGTTTTTGGGACTTTCACATTGAATGAAAGTCAGCCATGAAAAGAAAAAAAAGGAATGAAAAAGTCACTAGAAAAAGCTGTTTAATTAAAAAAATAATAATAATAATTCTTCATAGAAATATGAATGTGTGATTATTATTAATGTTATATACCTTTATGGTGCTAAGTAAGCAATCAACTCTGCAAATGAACCCTTAGTTGTTCTGAATTGTTGTTCAGAGAACATGAGTACACATACAGAAATTCTGCTCCCACCTAAGCCCAACGTTGCAATATTACAACATTTTTCTAAAAACATACAAAAACATTTAAAAAAAAAAAAACTCTTTCATTTCTGCATCAGAGGCCTCCTATAACAATATCTGAAGAGTCAAAACATTTTTTTTTTAGGTTTTTCTATATTTGGGTATATTTGGCTTACAGGGTTAAGACAATCTCCAAGCAGCTAGATGTTCCTGTGACCACAGTTGCACTTATTATTCAGGAGTTTAATCTCCACTGGACTGTAGCCAACCTCCCTGGACGTGTCTGCCAGAGGAATATTGATGACAAATTGAAGAGCGTGATAATATGAATGCTAACCAAAGAGCCCAGAACATCTTCCAAAGAGATTAAAGGTGAACTCCGAAGGTCAAAGTACATTTATGGATGATCCCAGAAGGACTCCACTGTTGAAAGCAAATTTGCCAAATTCGTATTGACAAGCCACAAAGCTTCTGGGAGAATGTCCTTTGGACAGATGAGACTAAAATGGATCTTTTGTCATATCAGCTCTATGTTCACAGATGCAAAATTGAAGCATACAAAGAAAATAACAAAGAAAATAATATATATATATATATATATATATATATATATATATATATTTCAGACAGACAACTCACGTATGAAATGTTTATTACAAGCAGAACATAGTT
Organism: Sparus aurata; assembly: GCF_900880675.1. Classification (NCBI taxonomy): domain Eukaryota; kingdom Metazoa; phylum Chordata; class Actinopteri; order Spariformes; family Sparidae; genus Sparus; species Sparus aurata. Next base: position 83,239 of record NW_022045156.1, on the reverse strand, counting down.
AGATTTTTGGCGTCTAGGCTCTGACCTCACCACTCCCCGCAGATATGTTTACATGAGATATTGGGGAGTGATGATTGAATATATTTCCCCCAAAACTGCACGGATTAGGAGCCTGACGCTTCTGATGTGAGGATCTACTATGTGTGGGCCTGGCACCGCCGCCGTGCTGCCATTCCCCATGAGCACCTCGGCTACGAGGGGAATATACTATCTTGTGAAGCTAGTATGTGTGGGCCTGGCACCACTGCCGTGTGGCCATTCCCCATGAGCACCTCGGCCATGAAGGGAATATTCTATCTAGTGAGCAGCAATCCTCCTGTGAGCGCATTGCAAAGACATGCTAAGCTGAATAAATACTAACCCAGCAAACCACCTGATATGCGATAATAGAATTAAACAGTGAGGTAGCTACCAAATTTTATTGATGCATTTAAAGGGTACAGGAGCTCATGAGCTTTTGTGCAGTCAAGATCTCCTTCTTGTGGAGCCTGATGTAGTGTTGGAAGGCTGAGGATGACCAGCGGCCCAGGGATATTAGCGTCAATGTAGGCAGAAGGAGAGCTGCAGTTGTAGCTGCGCCGATTCTCAGGAGTGAGGGGAATAGTGTTCTGGGAAAAGACCGCAGCTCAGGAAGAGTAGAACCAACGGCCAGGTCTCCTCCCCAGAGCGCGTGCCCTCTGGCCCCGGTGCTGCTCCCAGACCAAACATCATCACGGCAGAGGTCCTGGACAGACAAATAGAAATATGCAGTTTATTGGCCTCAGTTGTCGGCGCACATGAGGCAACAAATAACACATTAAAAGAAATTAATGAAACTCTAAAAAAGCCTTAATAAAGTCTAAAAATGACTAAATGTTGTCCATTTTCTGTGTTTATTATGCCTTTAGCCAATTCCACCAATAATTCACATTACTGATTAAATACTGCAGAGCATTTGCAAGAGTTTAAGGTATACTTTACGTTTTAAAGGTGATGAATGAGGTCCTGTCTCCTCCGTGTAGCCCCCAGTGGAGGCTGTGCTGGCCACTGTTCCATGGGCATTGGCTCATCTGACTGCGCCGGCACATCGAAGGCACTCACTCCATTCACTAATACTATGTTGTGCAAAACTTGACAGGCCAAAATGATATCGCACACTTTCTCCGGGGTATACAGCAGCGTTCCCCCTGCTGGTCCGAGACAGAGCCACCTGCCCTTCAGCAACCCGAAGCAGCTCCACTGTGACCCGTGTGCGTGTGTGCGCACTGTGTCTGCGTTCCTGCTCTGTAGCAGGTTATTAGGTATTCCATTAATTAGTTGTCACGTAGCCTATCATATTTTATATTACAAAAAAGTGGTAGCCTTTCAGTAAGAATGTGGGCTTTTAAAAAAAATGTTTTTGTATTATTCGTTTTAAGAACCCGTTTTGATCTGATCTAAATATGTGACTGCTTATGCTTAATGACAGCTGAGGTTTGTTATTTTCAGACTCAGCCAGATTTTGCTGTGCTGCACCGCAAATCCACAGACTCAAATTTGCGTACACGATCTCAGACCTGACGTGAGATTTGATCGTAGCTCCCGCTCACGTTCAGATTGATAAATGCCGAAGTTTGCGTGGAAATGGTCGTACGCACGTTTTTCTGTCGTACGTTCGTTTGATAAATGAGGGCCAGTGTTTTGAACTCCTGAAATTTAAAGCGGGAGAGAGCATCAGCTATACAATTTTCATGACCAGGAATGAAGGTAGCTCGCAGAATGAAGTTGTTTAGAACGCATGTCCAAGTTAAACGTTGCATGAGACTGTTAATTATTGGTATTTTACTGTAGCAGCGTTGTCACAAAACACCATAACTTGTTTCCTGGTCCATCTACTGCTCCATAGGGAACAAGCGACAACGATTGGGTAAAGCTCATAAAGAGCAGTGGATTTGGATTTCAAAGGGACTGCATTTCAGGTGGCCAGACGTCTGCGAACCATTCGTTAATGTAAAACCCCCCAAAACCAACGGAAGGGGGCGCATCAGTGAAAAACTGGAGGGAATCTGAGGACTCCACAAAGTTATTGTAAAAGAAAGAAATGCTGTTCCATTCATCACATCTAAAACTACGATGTCACTTAGATTTTGAACGAATTAGCCAATTCTAGCAAGCGTGATACAAAAGAATGACCTTGCGGAATAATGCGCAAAGCAAAGTTAAGGTGGCCTAATAGAGATAAAACATTTCTTTTAGAGAAAAAAGCAGCGGTAGACCAGGATTTGATAGCTTCTCTGATGCGAGTCAACTTGTCTTGTGGCAGAGATGCTTGCATTAGCATGCTATCAAGGGTGATGCTGGGAAATTCTAAGTGCATGCGAGGGCCTATTGTTTTCTCTTCTGAAAGAGGTACACCTAACCTTTGACAAAACATATTACAGCAGTAGCATACAGAGCTGAATTCAAGCTCTAGACAGTACATACAGATTACATGTGTGTCTACTGTTGTGTGCCGATTTACAGGGCTAGTTGAGTTCTTCACAGCTCAGAAGAACTTGTGATAACTCACAGTAGTGTCACAGTGTTCGTACCTAAGTTATCTCACATTGTTGATACACATTATAACAACATCCTGCTATGTACAACTGGCATTGGCCTTGGACCATACAATTTTCTCAGGTTCAACTTATTGTTTGGGTACAGAATGGTATTTGTTATGCTCACATGCCGTCTCAACACAGTGTCTGCACAGTGTCTGTTGATTCGTGCCTCTGACCTTTATCAACCCTCCTGTATTGATCTGTACTGATCAACGATTGAATGTACATACTTTTTACAAGATTATATCCATCCAGGAAAAAATCTGTGCCTTTGTCTTCATTAATCCATGTTTCCGACACTGCAATGATGGTGAAAGGGGTTTTGAAGTCATTTAGGTATTCCTTGATGTGGCCGAAGTTGGTATATAGACTCCTGCTGTTAAAGTGAATTAGAGACAGTTTCCCGTCCATCTCAGCGCTGTCTCTGTATTGAACTTCAGTATAATACTTGCAATTCCCAGTCATGTTGAAACAGAAGTGATTATCCGGGTCAATTCCTTCGTTCGGGTCAGATAAGGTATGATTCACATGTTGATTTGTAATGAACTCCACACTTCCTAGCTCAGCAATCCTTTCAGATATTCCCATCATACTTTCAGTCCGTGTAAGAACCGTTGAACTTTGCTGTGCTGTAGTTATGGAGTGTTCGTGAGCCATACCTTAGTTATTGTATTTCTCCAACTCATCCTTGCTCCTGATCTGGATTATTTTGACTTCTTCAGCTGATGCTCCATTCGTTTTGATGTAGATTCTGCAGTTAGCCGTCCAGGTGTGTTGTATCTTACCATCCTTTTTCAGTTGGCGAGCTGTTCTGGCGATGTCTGCATTCTTTCTGGTGAGATTCTCATTGATATAGACATTCGAGCCTTTGAGCTTCTTGCCCTGCTTCAGCAGTGCAGTCTTGTATTTTCTGTTGATGAATTTCAGGATGACAGCTCGAGTTGCTGACTCTTTCCTTCGAGGTAAGAGGTAACATACTTCCACGTTGCCGAAATTCACCTCGATGCCTTTACCATTCAGGAACTCAGACACCTGCTTCTCCACAGATTTTATCTCAGATTCACCAGGCTCATGGGCTGAATTCCCAGCTGCAACCGCCGCTGCGTAGGTTGGAGGCTTGATTATGAGGCCAGTCACAATCACATCATTGAGCTTTCCCTGTTGATCCAGCTCCTCCACTTTGTTTCCCAGCTCCTTTATCAGCTGGTCTTTTTTCTCATTCTCCTGCTGGAGTTGTTTAATTTCAGCCATTGCCTTGTTGAGAGGTTCTATCTGTTTCTTCATCTCTCTCAACTCCGCCATCAGATCTTTCCGAAGTTCATCGGTCACAATCCAATGTTGTTTCTTCAATTCCATCAGGCTTTCATTCAATTGATCCCACTTAAGGTCTGACTTAGGAGGCATTGTCTCACTTTTCCGTGCAGTCAGGCTCTTCTTTGGCTTCTTCTTGTTCAACACGGAGCAACACGGAGCACGTCCGTCCTCTTCAGCTCCTCCTCACTCCTCCATCCTTTGCTGCAGCTTTGCCTTTGGAAGGAGGATGAGCGGCACCTGAGTTGAACTCTTGGGCACCGGTGGAGTTTTCTTGACTTTGGAGGTAGTTGAAGAGTTCTTCGTGGTTGAGGCCGGATGGAACTGGGATGTTGCGGGCGTATAACGCCTCCAGGATGCGGTGCACCGGCCATCTGGCGAGTCGTTTGCGGGAGCTGCGGGAGCTGCGAGAGCTGCGGGAGCTGAGGGAGCTGCGGCGCAGACGAGGGGCGTCCAATTCATTCCCAGAGTGAACCTCGGCAGACTGAGCCTGGGTTTCGGGAATGACCCCGACTTCTTCCTCCGAGGACGGAGACTCACTCCCCAAGTCGGAGATAGTGAGAGACATAGCGATCAGCAGAGCCAGAAGGTAAGGTAGCAATCGCATGAGCAATTATAGCAGTGTCTATGATTTTGAGAAAGCACTGAAAGAGCGGGCGGTGATGCTTGTGCAGAGCAACAGCAGCATTAACGAGCCAGAGAGAGAGAAGGGAGATTCATGCGTTTAAATTACCCGCTCAATAGAGAGGGTGCGTTTATGAGATGGTCTGGAGAGAGAAGCATATCACGTGTGTATATGGCAGTGAAGCTCGAGTTGACTGCCTGAACCAGCTCGCAGGCGTTGCTTCATATATATATATATATATATATATATATATATATATATATATATATATATATATATATATATATATATGTATATGTATATATATATATATATATATATATATATATATATATATATATATATATATATATATATATATATATATATATATATATATATATATATATATATATATATATATATATATATATATATATATATATATAAAGCAACGCCTGCGAGCTGGTTCAGGCATGTGTGTGTGTATATATATATAAAATTACATTGGTCATCAATGTGTGTTGTTTTGTGTGTCTGCAGGCTGTCAGGCTGTCTGATCACAGAGGAAGGCTGTATTTCTCTGGCCTCAGCTCTGGACTCCAACCCCTCCCATCTGAGAGAGCTGGACCTGAGCTACAATCATCCAGGAGACTCAGGAGTGAAGCAGCTATCTGCTCGACTGGAGGATCCAGGCTGTAGACTGGACACTCTCAGGTATGTAGAGTCCTGCTGCAGCCACAGACAGTCAGGGTGAGACTCTGTATCTGGACTGTAGATGGTTCAGTGTTGGGAGGTCTGCTTCGTTTACTCCATCTTCCCTTTTTCAATTCAGTTCAGTTCAGGAGAAAAGGCAGCATAGCTTGAAGCCAAGAGTTACAAGTGAATAGGGGAAGATGAGAAGAAGAGATGAAAATCAGCCACCAGGGGAGTTTAGGCAGAAACACTAAAGTTAGATCTCTCTTTTGTGCAACGTCAGATTTGTTTGGATGACAAGGATACCATTAATAAATTATTTCAGAAATGTGCAAACTAGACCGGGATTTTGCCGGGGGTTCGGTCCAGTTCTGTTCTGTGCATCTAATCTGACTGCTGTGGATTAATGAGACTAAACGAGTCCGGACCGAGTCTGTTCAGGTGTGAGGAGATCCGGAGATGCTGAACAACAAAGTGGACCCGGAATCTGTGGATGTTCGTGTGTAGCTAGCTGCTTGCCCCTAGCTAGTGTCAGGTCGGGGTTTAAAGGGGAAGACTATGGAAAGGGGAGGCGGACCCAAACGCAGTTACTCACTGGAGGCAAGGATATGGGGAAAAACAAAGGCGAGCTGAATACAAAAACCAAGGGAGCCAGGTACAAAAGACAAAAAGGGACAAAAGGCAAAGTAGCAATATAAAACAGCCAGACAAAGTACAACCAAAAAAGGCAAGGTACAAATCAAAACCAAAGTTCAAATCAAGATGCAAAATGCAAAAATCCAATCCAAAAACACGTACCAAAGGGAACTGGGAACAGAGACAAGAGCTGGTGCAGACAGGGGATGACAAATACAAAGACCAGAGAAGGAGTGCAGGGGAGACACAGACTAAATAGACAGACACTGATAATCAGACGAGGAACAGGTGAGGGGAGAGAGGAAGGAGGAGGCCAGGTGTGGTATCGAGGGGGGGAAGCACAGAGGAGATTACCAGGAGGGAAAAAGACTAACAGACAGAGGGAGACACACAGGAGAACTTAAAGGACACATGAGACATGGAAAATCCAAGCATAAAACAAAACACTAAATCAGGAATCATGACAAGTAGGATACTGTATTCCCATCATTCAGTTAGCCAATTTAACACAAAGACAAAACATTCACATTCCTGAGTGATGTACAATTATTTCAGTGCAGTACTCTCTGCCCTCCCATTCCATGACACGTTTCATGTTTTTGGCATGATATTTGTGCCACATTTGTGAAGGAGCAATGTGAGATTTTGAGCACAGAAAAATATATTTTGCTAGCACATATATTTTGAAGAGAATTTTTCCCAGGTAAAACATAATTTCATTTGCGGAAGCAGAAATATATTCTGTTAATATATTTGCATGTTTGCTTTTATGCATTTTAAGGTACAATAATAACCTCTGCCCTCCCACAAACTTTTGCTGGCTTGCAGACCGCTCACTCTTGCTCTCAGTCTCTCCTTTTGCGCGCTGAACTTCGCCTGCACATTGGCTCAAGTTAGCACTGCGTTAACAAACAGCTAATCTGAATTTACTGTCTGATCTCAAAGTCTTCCATGGGGTTGACTTTGTGGCACATTTATATCGCTGTGCCAGCTTGAGCAAGTATTCTTCATGCTGCTGCAGTCAGTCCTCTGCTGCTGCAGTGCAGTTACACACGTCTCCGAGTGACATCTCCATCCCGGACGCGTCAAGTCCAGCAGGCTCCGCAGGTGTTTGACGATTGTGGCAAGTGGAGGGTAGAAAAAGGGTATCCCCAGGGGATAGTTAATTGCTTAAAGGAAATATTTAAGTAGCCTACCTTTGTTACAGGTCGCACAGTCCAAAAATACCACGGGCAAGAGATGTTTTTAGAAAAATATAAACTCCATTTTATTTAACAGGTAATTAATAAAACACATCAGACATCATTGTCATTATCATCACCATTGGCTGACTCACGTGCTCCTAGACTGGGGACAAAATGAAGGGGTGAACAGGGCTGGGGCTCCAAAGAGCCGAGGAGCCACAAAACACAGTTTCAGTGAGCCAAAACAGCAGTGGGTCCAGGAGGTGATGGCTTCAGTGTTTTTGGACCTCACCGGCATAGCATCATGGAGAGTCAGAATAGATATTCTAAGGCAACATACAAAACACTGGTAATCAGCTGGAGGCGGAACAACAGAATGGAAAGCGAGGAGTGCACAACGCCGACTTACCACGTGGAGAACACAACGATACCCAGAAGGGTTTCCCGCCCCTCCCTCCTGCCTCACCAGAGGAAAATAAAGCAGCCCTGCTGCTCCGGTTGGTGAGAGCAGAGTCGAATGACAACAGCTTCAATGAGAAACTTCAATTTGTAACGTGCCACATTTTATAGTCGGTAACGGTAACAGCGTTGTAACGATGGGAAAAGTAATTCATTAGATTACTCCGTTACTGAAATAATAACGCCGTTAGTCACGCCGTTATACTTAAACGCCGTTACTCCCAACACTGCTTCTGACTGGTCGTTACTGATGTAGTAGCACAAGTTGACATTGGATCAAACAGCAAGCGTAAGGTCGCCCACAGGAAACAGCAACAACATCCAATAAAATAAAGATGAAGTGATAAATCCAACAGGAGGTTTGTGTGTGTTCTCAGATGTTGTCGTCCTCTCTCACACACACCAACATCCTGTGGCTCACTCTCAGTGTGTGAGGAGAGTGGCAGAGGTGAAGAGGTTCAGGGAGAACAGGGAGAAGCAGCCTGATGGACAGATTGTGTTTCTGTGTATGAGAGTCATGTCATGTCCATGTTTGCATGCTGAAAGAGGATGTGCTGCTCTGACCCCCCTCCTCCTTTCAGGGTGGAGCCTGCTGGAGTCCGATGGTTGACACCAGGTCTGAGGAAGTGTGAGTGTCTTTTTACTTTCATTCATGAAAACACTGTGACATCACTCATTCACATCTGTGATGTCATCATCACACTGATGACACATTAATAACTGCAGCTGTGTTGTGTCTTTTTCTCTCCATCAGATTCCTGTGAGCTCACAGTCGACACAAACACAGTCAGCAGAAAGATCAAACTGTCTGACAACAACAGGAAGATGACACTTGTGGAGGAGGATCAGTCATATCCTGATCATCCAGACAGGTTTGAGTCCGTGTGGCCTCAGCTGCTGTGTAGAACTGGTCTAACTGGTCGCTGTTACTGGGAGGTCGAGTGGAGAGGATATGTTTCTATATCAGTGAGTTACAGAAGAATCAGCGGGAGAGGAGAGAGTAAAGACTGTTGGTTTGGACGGAATGATCAGTCCTGGAGTCTGAGGTGCTTTGATGGTCGTTACTCTGTCTGTCACGATAAAAGACAAACAGACATCTCCTCCTCCTCCTCCTCCTCCTCTGGTAGAGTAGCAGTGTATGTGGACTGTCCTGCTGGCACTCTGTCCTTCTACAGAGTCTCCTCTGACTCACTGATCCACCTCCACACCTTCAACACCACATTCACTGAACGTCTTTATCCTGGATTTGGACTCTACTTGTCCAGGTTTGGTTCCTCCTCAGTGTGTCTGTGTGGTGTTTAGTGTGCAGAGTCTCCTCCTGTCACAGAAACATTGTCAGTGCTGAACAGTTGAGTCTGTACAGGATCACAGTCACATCAATCTTTCAGCTTCTTGTAATAAATTCATCAGTCAACTTTGTACAAATTGATTCAAACTGATTGAAAAGATTCTTCATTTACATTTTAAACTTCTTCTATTAAATTGTGTAAATTGCGTTGACTTGTACTTTCTGTCATGTGTTGTTTTGAATTCCGGCTCTTGTTCCAATAAAATCCAGAACTATTAGTGAAATGTAAGAAACAGAAAACATTGACTCGTCTGTAGCTTTAAATATAAAGAATCATTGTGAACAAAGTTGTGAATGGACAGTAAAATATGATCAGTGTTTTTTATTCAGGCCCACATCTGTTTGTTAAAAATAAACAGGTGTACAAATACCCACAATCCTTTGCTACAGTATATAAAGAGCTGCCACACAGTTAAATACAACAGCACAACTTCAGCAAACCTGTTTCTTCAACATGTATGAATGTATTGATCTGTTATTGGATCAGCACACACATGAGATCAGATCAGATGATTGAAACATAACAGATGTGTCAGGAGAGGTGAAGAACCACAGACCTCCCCTCCATCACACTAACACACTCAAACTATTCACATGGCATCATTTGGTGAAATGCAACAAACCACAAATAACACAAACACACAATAAACGGAACAACTAATGAATCAATACACAAAAATCCAATAAAAACATGGAAGGCATCAAAACATCACTGTTACATATTAATGTGTGTAAATATGAATCATCACTGACGTCCATTTGTTTGAGACGGTTAATTGCATCATTAGTTGAAGCACACTGGTGCTGAGTTCTGTCTGGGTAATAATAATAATAATAATAATAATAATAATAATAATAATAATAAACTTTATTGATACAGCAGTTTTCACAGTTAAAATGGGCTTTATGAGGTTGAAACATGATTAAAACATGTCAGAGTTGAAGCCGATAAAAGCAGACATGAATAAATAATACAGTAAATAAAAAGCAATGTGGATGATGATAAAACTGATGAGATATGTTGAAATAAAACAGCGTGGTGGCAGCATTAATAAAAGACTTCCTGCTGATTTAAAAGATGTCAGTGATTGTGCCGCCTCAGAACACCACTGAACATTTCCCTCATTTGATTCCAGGATGACAAACAGTGAAATGTGTGCAGTGAAATGTAACAGACTGAGATATATACAGACTGAACAGTGTGATATGAGCTCACTGGATACACAACAGCTGTGGTTTCTTCTCACCAGCAGAGGGCGGCAACGTCCTCCAACTCCAGCAGAATAATGCTGGATAAAGAGCCAGAGAAAACTCAGAAAGTGCTGAGAAATACTTAAAGCTGAGGCTTCACACAAATATATGATTTTTACTTTGATAAACTTTATTTATACAGCAGATTTAAACACAGAGATTACAAAGTGCTCTGACATTCAAGCAAATCAAGAACATTACAGAATAAACACTGAGTGGTCAAAGCAAACACAGTCAATATGTGTTATTAAAAGCAAAAGGAATAAAAGAGATAAAACAGGCAAAATTACAGAAAAATAAATAAATGAAGAAAAAAGTGATGCAAATAAAGAGATAAAAAAAAGAATGAGACCAAAAAAGGACGATAAGACGACGACATCACATCACAGGAATTAAGAGCAGATTAACAGATTTACAGCAGTGTTGAAGCAGATGAAGTCGTTCATTGTGGATTTCAAAATGGACGCTGGACTGAATCCCCAGATTTCTCCAGTCTTCACCCCGGTGCTCTAATGAAAACTGGATCTTGTTGTTTATCATAACTAATAATTATACCTGATAATCATTCATTATTATTGAAAGACAAATTTAACCCAAATTTCCTATGAATGCTTTTGAGCTTGTGAGGCAGAGTACTGTTGGTAATCATTCATAATTGTGAAATTTTCATTCTAGCAGAAGTTTTCCAGTGCTAAAATTAGAGATTAACATCTTGAACTCTTTAACCAAAAGTCTTTAAATTCAAGCACACTAAAAAGAATCAGGTCAATATTATTGACTCAATTAGAAATTTGTGATGAAAATAAAACTTCAGCATCTTGTGGGAATGAAACGGTTTTGGATCCAGGTATCAGTGTACGGATCAGAACATATCAGGATGTGAGAGGAGATCCTCTTCACCTGAGGTGTTAACAGGAAGGAAGAGAGGACAACAGGACCGCTGGAAGACACCATCAACACAAACATCACAGGATCACTGTTTTGGGGAAGGCTTGTGATCAACTGTCATAAAGTATGTAACCAGTGTTCTGTTGTGTAGAAGTCCAGACACTCTGTGGTTCTTCTCTCTGTGCTGCAGGTCTGAAAGAGTTCTGATTCATCATAGCCAGTCTGAAACTCTCCAGAGAATCAGCAACTCTCAAACTTCAACAAGGACAACTTCCCTTACAGACAGTCTAAAGTCCCAGAGGGTTCAGCCTGTTATAAGTCAGTGTAGCATCACAGTGGTTTTGAAGCTGTTATCTGAAGGTAAAGCAGTGATATGATGTGACTTTAAGGCCTGAACTCAGTGGCGGTTCTACACGGGGGCCTACAGGGTCCAGTGCCCCTGTAAAAATGTCCTTGGCCCCCCTGAGCTGACTGAATAATTACATGAAAATGAAATAAATTGATCAAGTTATCACGATTACGACGTAAAGTGATTTTTTGCACTTAACCATGTCACTGTTGTTCCTCACTCCAATAAGGAAATCAAGTTTGTAAATGTCTGGTCTCGCTATGTTTAAATATCGAAGCAAACTCATCGAAGCAGAAGCAAATATCTGAATGTCAGTATTCTAGCTAGTTCTACACAATGTTGTGACATCAACCACATAACTTTATCAGTCTTGGCTGTTGCATTTCGATAAATAATACATTTATTGAGTAAAGTAATCAACAGTATCTGCCGTGTTAAGTAGGGAGGGATTGTTACTTGTGAAATAAGATGTTTGTCATGTTTCTTCTTCTAGTAGTCATCATGAAATGACGAAGGGACACTGCAGCCTTTTTTTGCCCCAGTAAATAAAAAAGTGAGAGAAACATATGAAGGTACTGAGAGAGCTGAGGAGCTGGAAGAGGTTGGAGAGAAGGCAGGAGATGAAAGTGAGGGCACTGACACAGAGAGGGACACTCAGAGGGTGAGGAGGAAGAAAACATACAGGGACAGAAGGAGGAACAGCAAGTGGATCCATGTGGATGAAGTTCTGCACCATTAGGTTTGTGATGTAGAACAGGTCTTCTTTTATATGCCATTTGCAAAGCAGTGTTATTACAATTCATAGTACAGTGTGTCCATAAAATGTTAATTTGTGTCATTGATATGTGATTCTTATGTTAAAAAGATAAACAAATACTTTTAAAATACATGCATGCACAAGTAAATATATTTTTGATGGCCCTACCTTATTGTTTCAATCGATGCACTCTTTATGTACAAAATAAACTTTTGCATGATTTTAATGTAAATCAAAATTAAAGTATTGAAAAGTTTAAGTTTAAAGTTAAAGTTTAAATATCAATTGTTTCAGTTTTTTAATGTGCCCCTCTGATTAAACACTGGCCCCCCTAGTCTAATCTGTCTAGAACCGCCATTGCCTGCACTGCTTTCACACCCAAACATCAGCTGGGAAACTGCCTGCTCTTTGAGTTAAGATGGCTGCCTGTGTTAGCAGGCAGAGAGAAGCTGTGGTTTGTCCTGGTGCTTTGAATGATGACACTGTGATAAGAAGGTGAGTTCAGCCTGATCTGAGGTCTGATGTGTTTCACAACAGTCAGGACTAGGGATGGCCCGATCAGGTTTTTTTTACCCCGATCCCCATCAGAGTCCTTTAATATTTAGTATCTGCCGATACCGAGTTCCGATCCAATACTTAGCCTTAACTCAAATTTTCCTGGATAATACAGCTGCATTAAGAAAAAAAGCACCTGCGTCCAAGTTGTTCCTTAATAGGTTCTTTACTTTGTTGAAACAAAGTAAATACTTTCATATGGCTCTTTCTTATTCTGCATGCTATTGCAACATTGGCATTCACCTTCCTTGTGTTAGCAGGTGAGTCTGTGACGCTGCACTGTGACAGCAGACCCTCGTGTGCAGCCAGCTGAGGTGTGTGAGAGACGCAGCCCACGCTTGGTGCCTCCATATCATCCACTAGCTTTTTACATATTCTTTACGTTGTCACATAAAATAACGTGGACGCGTTGCTTGTCTATTTCACAGTGTTCAGCATCTCCTCGGTTGCCCGTTTTACATGCTCTGCTGGATGAGACCAAGGAAACTGGTGCGCATACTGGCACGTTGTAAGTCGAAAGTGGAGTCAATATAACGTAATGCAGAGATGGTAGGGCATACCAGAGATTCAAAATCTCCAGGTGACGAAGAAAAACCCTGATCCTCTACCACGGAGATAAGCTGATTATCCAGAGCGATTAACTCAGTTATCTTCTCTGTAATATTTGTGGCCATGCCGCTGTCTCGAGGATATTTCTCTGTCCTTTTGAAAGTATCCGCGACTGTTTGCTGCTTCGGTGGCTTTGCCTGTACTCTCGAGTGAACACGTTGTATTCTTTGAGTGTTAGTTGTTTATATGCCGTATCAAATGAGTAGTATTACATGCAGCGCCGCGAAACGTCCATTTTGCAGATGTTACATGTCGCCGTTGGACTGCTTTCACTTTCTAATTTAAGTTATTTCCACACTGCAGACATTTTATCCACAGGTTTATCAGAGTAACGTTACTTGCACGTCTGCGTTCTGCCACAAATTGTGCTCTGATGTAAAAAATAATGATAAAATAAATTTAAAAAATCGGGCTCGGGTCCGTGTTCAAAATTGCCTATTCCGATCAGCGGAAAAATGCCCAGATCGGCCCCGATCCCGATCCTACAGATCAGATCAGGACATCCCTAGTCAGGACTGTTATTGATGTGGAGGGGAAGACAGCACAGGGTTGAGCACTTGGACCAAGCAGGCATCAGGGCGTGTATACAGAGTGTGAGAGCTCACCTGGGCTCCTCCTCCTGTAATGAAGCACACCTGAGAGACTGTCAGCAGCTTAGTGATGGGAACGGCAGTTCTTTTTACTGTACTGCATCTCTAGAATCCGTTCATTAAAATGATTCGTTCAAAAGATTTGTTCACGGAATTGTTCAGTGCTCTCCAACTCCCTGAACTGATAAGCAGCCAAACGATCCGTTATTCAGTTCATGATTCAGCCCTGAGGTTCAGTGTTCACGGACTATAGTACACAATCATTCGCGGGAGACGCAGCGCTGCTTTGAGTGGTATACATGCACTAAAATTATTACACGGTGAAAGTGTCCTCTGTGCACACTAAAATCACTTAACATGATGCTACACGGATGTTGGCAACACAGCGCTAATTTTAGCAGTACGGTTACTGAACGTGAATCAACTCCTCTGCCCTGAGTGAGAGAGTGACTGACACAGCGCCACTTTCAGCACAGTACATGAACGAGAATCACGTCCTCAGCGACAGTTCTCTGTGTGCAGTAGGTTCGCGAATCATGAACGAATCATGAACAAATCACAGCACGAACATGAATCACGTCCTCACAGTTCTCTGAGCAATGTTGTGCCTGAAGGCGTTCAATGAACTTTGTTCATGAACTCGTTCATATTTTGGGCGAACGTGAACTGAACGTACTGTATTTCTGCCTGATGAACGTTATTGTGAACGCGTTCATTCTGGCGTTTGTGAACGGCGCGTTCTCACAGTTTAATTGCATTCAAGACAGTGCCAGATTTCCATCGAGCCTTCCAGGCGAAAACCGGCTAAAACACACCGTGAACAGGCTTAATATGTAACGGAAAAACACCAAATCTGGCTGTTGTGTATAAAAATGACGTTGGACGAGATGCTCTTAATGCTCTTGAACACATAATGAACTTTGTTATCCTATGCAAAATGTTTTATTCACAAACAAAAATTTGCAAAATCACTACCTAAATCTGCTCCTTTTCTCCTGGAACTGAGCTCTTTGCTTAAATCTCTGATTTTGTTAAATAACAAAAAAAGTAATACCTTACTGAGTCATTATGAAAAGTTTTTCCCTGAAGCCACTGTCTGAACTAGGCTATCTATTTATTTATTATTTTATTTTTCCCTTCCTTCTTCTTCTTTTTTTTAGATTATTTATTCATTTACTTATTTATGTATTTTATTTTTAATTTGAACTCTATCCTGTACCGCAAACCTGAAACGGCACATTGAACTAAAGCACCCGGCTAGCCTTTCAAGGTATGTGCAAGTGAATAAAAAATCAAAAGACACGGCAACGGCGAGCCAAAACAGATCCTCTACCACCCAAATCACATTAACGGCGTACAGTAGCGTTGTCTTCATCTCCCAGCCGCAGCTGGACAACCTGGTTTTGCAGAATATTGTCGAAGAGCTGCAGTTTCAATGTTAAAACTGAAAACTGAAAAATAATAGCTTGCATCAACATATTGAAAAAAAAAGAACTATGAACTAGTTCATTTTTGGAACTGTGAACTTAGTTCAAAATTTTGAATTATGAACTATGAACTGAACTAGTTCATTTTAAAATTTGTGAACTGAACTTTGAACTAGTTCGTGTAGAAAGTGAACTTTCCCAACACTGTCTCTGAGTGAGTCGCAGCAGTCCCACTCCCAGCCGGCATGCTCACGGCTGAGCTCAACTGAACTGAGAAAGGAATGAATCAGTTCATGAAGTGATTCCGTTCACTTCGTTCACTCAAAAGATTTGTTCGTTCGAACGACACGTTCGCGACCGACACAACTCTACAGCAGCTGAGGACGGACTGTGTTTGCTCTCACCTGCTGCTTTCAGTCCTTTAAAGGTAAGATATGATTTAACTTTACAATAACATTCAGCTAACCGGCTAACATTCAGCTAACGAGCTAACATTCTGACCAGAGTGAAGGAACAACAGTGTTGACGTCATGTCCAAGACGTCTCTGTGTGTCTGTCCTGTCTCCTAACAGCACTCTGTAGCTCAGAGGTGACAGTCTGACAGCCTGTAGCTTCAGCTGGAGATGTAAAAGCAGCCAGTTCACTACTGAGTCTAATAAGTCAACAACACAAACTCACTAAATGTCAAGAAAGGAAATATTTTGACTCCTTTTTTTATTATAAACAGAAAAATCCAACCGTCAACCGTCTGAACTCAAGTTTCTGTCTCTGACTGAACTGAGATCAGTTTAATCTGCTTGTTAACTCGTCGTCAAACACACTTCATTCAAACTGGACCTGAACTGTGTAACGTGGTCAGTGAAGGGGAAGGTTACGGTCCGCTTTCAGTGGCGGTAGCTCTGGTTAGCTCAAACGACATGGCAGGCAACATGTGGGATTTCCGCACATACTTTTATTCCACTATAACTTACAGACCATACCAAGCCAGGTCGCTACGGCACTAGTTATCACATGCATACATGCCTTGACAACCATAGGCCGAGGATCCTACACCTGTACATCACAATACAAAATAAAATAAAAGGGTGGTCTTCACTCCGCTGGCGGCTTGCTACGCATGGTGGAGCGGAAGCACATCAAATGTTCTTCTAGGTACAGGTTACACTATCCACTTAACAAAAGGAGGCGCCACCTAGTGGCGCTACATTCAATAACTCCAACTGTAACAACTGAATCACAGTCTCAAACACTAATATGTAACTTTACTGTGTCTTTGATGAGGTTCTAGTTAAAAAACTCAAAAATTGTCTGCAGCACAGCTGAAGGATTTTATAACACAAGTTGTTACCTGAATGTTTCTTCATGACAACTTGTGAGTTGTGTGTGAGTTGTCAGTTAGAGTTTTGTTGGTCTGTAAAAGTCACTAAAACTGCTTTGTTGAACCAAAGTAACAACAACTGAACATGTATTTGACCTTTACACTCTCATTAAACAAACAAGTCATATCAGATCAGATCAGATTTCACTGATATGATTCATATGATGTGATTAATGTGTAACTCTAACAGCATCTTTGGGCGGCACCGGTCCAAAGTCTCATTCACTGTGATGGTTGTGGTGCAGACAGTCGTGTCCGTGTGAACCTCCAGCTGAAGGTAATGTTACACATTTAAAATGTTTGACTCATTAACATAAGCTGTCATTAGCTTAGCGACACTAGAAACAGCAACAATCTGCCGCTCCATTTTTCATTCCTACAAACTCACAGCTGTGAGTTTCCGTCATCCTCCATGATGAGAGGAGAACGGTGGAGGAAGAGCAGAGGTGGAGTTAGTTGGTCATCAGTAGTAGGAGGACAGAAGAAAGCAGCATTCAGAGGACGGTGAGCAGATAAAAATTTTAATTTTGTAATGGAAATGTCATTGTGTCACTAAATGAGCTGTTAGAGCTGTGAACACTCCTCCAACAGGAAGTGTCGCCTCTTTCTGTCACTGTTGACTGAAATGTGATCAATAATCAAATCAAACACATTTACTCCACATCAACTGACACACTTTTATTTTGAAGGATTTGTCTGCTGTACTAACTTCCACAGGGGAAAGTAACTAAGTACTGCAGTGTCCGGCTTAGCAGGATAGACTGGTGAGAGAGAAGCTGCAGGCTGGAACATGAACTAATGTTTACTGCTCACTGTCATGGTGCTTCTTCCTCTTTCTGGTGACCAGATGTTCCTGATGAGATCAGAGGACGAAGCAAAACCTCCATCAAGTTTTAAACAATTACACCTGCATTCACATGAGGGGAAGACATGTTGCATAATTTTTAATCACTGTGGGAGTGTAGCCGGTGAAATGAGAGTAAAAGTGGTGTTAGTTGGTCAGTGTTTGAAGACAGAGTGGTTGTCACTGTGTAGCTCCACTTACTGATGACTGAAGGCAGCTATTCCTGCCTGAATCAACCTGTGGAGGAGGCCGAGACGAGCTGCTAAACGCGGCTGGAGAGCAGCTGTTGGTGTCGGTGAATAATCTATGGTTTTATTTACAGTCCAGGACTGATGAGGAGGCAGTAAGAGGACATCCAGGAGTCTGAAGGTTTATTTAATATAACTTCATCACTGAGCAACAGTCAGCAGGAACACATCGGCTCTAAGTGTTAGTACTTGAAGTAGGCCCGTTACGTTACTCGAGTATTTCTGCTCCTGATTACTTCTCAGAGGAAGAGATTCAAATTTTTACTTTGCAGATGAATGTTTTAAATAAACAACAGATGACCAGATTGACTCTTTTAGGTTAAAAGATATCAGAGAAACGTGTGTGTTGACTCTGCCACACCGTCATGACATCATCTGGTGGACTGATCCAAGTCCAGCAGCTGATGTTCTGACAGGAGACATTACGTCAGTGAGAGACGTCATAGCCTCCTGTAGGGGATATAGCTGCTTGATAATAAGGGTAATTCCTCACTGGTGATTAATTTTACACTCATAAATGGGGCACCACCTCCGTTGTTTAGTTCTTGGAATAATCCGGAGGAAATTACTCCAAACACCCAACTGTACCAGTTTGACTTGAACAGTTTGTTCAATTTCAAATCAATTTATTGAGTCTCAGTATTCTGAAGCAGTGACTTCTTTGCACATATCCATCGGTTCTCCACATTAAAATTAAGTTCCAGACAAAGACAAACGATTATATACGTTTATAAAATAATTTGGGGTAAAATAAATGAAAATGACAATTTTAGACGAACAACAACAGACAACAGAAAATGTAAAGACTGTAATAAGCAAAGTAATAAAGTTATGTGACCGTCGGCAGATGGTAAAGTTAAAGGGTTGGGTTTTTAAATATCAAATATTACGGGAGTCATTTTTAATACTAACGAGACCCTAATCTCAATTCTCTTAGTTCATAAGGTAGAAGTCAGAACCTAGACAGAAGTCAGAACCTAGACAGAAGTCAGAACTTTAGACACCACTCATTCTCACGTGTGGATCCAGCTGTATGAAGACGTCCAGCCTGTTGTCTGGGAGTCAGGAGGCACTGAAGTTTGGTGTCCTTGAGAGTTCTGGGTTGGCCTACGGCACAGCGCGTTTTCTGCCTTGGGAGCGCTGGGGCAGAGTCGGTCTCGGCTGTGAGCACACAAAGTCTCTTTTGTTGGAGACTCCTTGCAAGGCTTCTGAAGCAGACAATGACTGCAATGTTCTTCATCAAATGATCACAGTCTTCAAAAATACTTTTTCTTTGTTTTTTCAAGTGGTGGTTCTTAAGTTCTGATCCTTAAACTAATTCAACTTCTTCTGGATCAGGCGGTAATACTTTAACGGTATATTAAAATCAAAAATGAAAAGAAAAGAATTTGTTCTATTAAAAACATGGATAAAAGTAAAGCACTTAAAGTAGTGATTCAATTAGCTTTTCTTAGAGCTTGTTGCAAAAATAAAAGTAAAGATTACTTTAAAAATAAAAATAAAAAGGAATGAAAAGAAGTGAAGAGAAGAGAAGAGAAGAGAGAAGAAGGAGAAGAAGACAGAAGACAGACAGAAGGCAGACGGAAGAGAGAGAAGCAGAGAGGAGAGAAGTGAAGTGACAGAAGAAGTGACAGAAGAGAGAGAGGAGCCTGTCTTTCTGTTTTAATGACCTGCAGCAGGCAGACTGAAAGGGGGGGGGACTGACATTGTCCCTCCTTCTGAGTGAAAATCTTAGGGTGGCACACCAAAATGGTCCTTCTTGTGGAAAAACTTATAAGCAATGGAGAGGACTCTAATGTGCTCAGTCGTTGTAACTTAATAACAGAAGGTCTTGGACGATCTGTTTATAGCAAGAAAACAACATCCTCCCACTCTGTGGAGAGGAGAAGATCTGCCAGGTCAAGAGGTTGTAAAACAAATAATGAGAGATCATCCTCTGGAGTCACTGTGTGAGAAAAGTCTTTTATTTTGAAATAAACCTCACACTGATGACATCACTGTCCTTCCTGCAGATCTGTGAAGACAGGTCCTGGATCAGTCCACTGTCTCTTTTCTGTCAGAAGACATTTTCACATTTGTCTCCAGATTTCACGTCACTGCTGTGAGCGACTTTATTAGTAGAGAACAGTAAAAAAAATAAACAGAATACAAACGGATTTAATGACATGATTTAGTTTTGGTTTGATGTCCTGTAGCAGCCATTTAGTGAAATATGTATTAATAGAGTCAGTGAGTTCTGGAATAATGTGCTCTGAGTTTAAATGTTAAAAGAGGAAGTCGACTTTCAGACATTTTGTCCTTCAAGAGTGTTTGTGACCCAAAGGCTGATTTCAGTTGATGTGCAGATGAATGATTTGTGTTTCCTCTCCAGATGAAAGTGTGTGTGAGTTGAGCAGCATGAATCAGCATGAGGACAGAGAGGAGGGAGGCCCTCCCTCTAAAACCACTGGACCTGGACCTGGTACTGGACCTGGACCTGGACCTGGACCTGAACCCAGTTGTGTTTCCTTCAAGAGTGACTGGTCAAAGAATGAGATCATTTTTTTCAAAGAAGAACATTCCTCAGACAGACAGTAAGTTGTTGTCTTGTTGCTCTCTGTTGATGTTTGTCCTCATTAAATCCAGTCTGACCAGTTGTCCTGATGGTCTGCATGTTCTCAGAGTGATGATGGAGGACAAAATTCACCATCCTTGTTCTGTGTAAAAATACTTGATGAAGTTTAGCTGAGGCTGATATGAAGCTTCAGAAGTCTGAGCTCCACAACATGAGTGGAAATCCTCTAGGGTCTTTAGTCTGATGTTCCCGACAGTTTGTTATCTGTCTAAATGAATTCATGATCCACAGACTGAAACCATTCAGCTTCATGTTTTATTGAACTCTGCTGTGTTGATCCTTTTTTTGTTGACAGCTGCTAGTTTCTCCAGCAGCTTCTGTTTCTGAAGAATAAAAAGTGAATTGAATTCTTCTCTGTCCAACAGGAGACCAGCCTCGACTGGACCTGGACCTGAACCCAGCTGTGTTTCCTTCAAGAGTGACTGGTCAAAGAATGAGATAATTTTTTTTAAAGAATATCCCTCAGACAGACAGTAAGTTGTTGTCATGTTGCTCCCTGTTGATGTTTGTCCTCATTAAATCCAGTCTGACCAGTTGTCCTGATGGTCTTCATGTTCTCAGAGTGATGATGGAGGTCAGTGCAGGATTAGTATTAAAGGACAGGTTCACATTTCTTCATGTCCGTCCCTAAACAACTATGACAGGACAGTGTTCCTCCTGTGGACAAACAGCAGTTACTCACCTCCTGCTGAAATCTGACTCTGCTGCTGAGGAGAGGAAGGGCTGTATGTTATATCTGACGTTACAAGGGCCCGACCCATCCAGACTTCATGGGGCCAGTACCGAAACCCATATGAAGAGTGAAAAACTCTGAAAACTGATATATCAGCCAAATAGATATGTAATATATAAAAACAAATAACATATTTTCTGATCTCTTAAATATAGTTCAAATTCAGATAAAGATATGAACTGAGGTCAGAACATTTTACTGTTTTACAATATTTATTAAATATGCAAAAAATGATAAAGTGTTACAAATACGTCTAAAATCACGTGGAGCACTTTGAAACTCAGATGTTAAGTATTTTTTCTTACTGCAAGTCATGTCTACATGAATATGGCTTATATTTACAGATGATGAATTCCTTATAATCTTTAAATTTAGGCAGTTGTGTTGTTAATCACCCAAAAGCAACACGCAAAAATGTCAATAAATGACCTTCGGGTCACAAATCAGACAAATTAAATATCAAAATCAAGTTTGTAGGAAAAACAAACCAGTAATTTAGTGTGTCAAGAGCTTGAGGGACTAAACCAGACAAGCTGCTGACCAACCCAGTAAACTGACTGACTGTTGATTCACAGTGGGATCAGCAGTACAACCAACACTTTGATGTCAGAGGAAACCATCTGATTCAATGATGTCATCAACACTTTAACTCAAAGGATCTTTAGCTTGTGTTTGTCTCTGTGTGGACAAACACAATGTGACTGATTCTTCATGATTCCTCCACAGAGTCGACCAGGAGAGCTCAGAGGTTCCCAGAGGTCCGTCTGTCCAGCAGCATCAGACACACCTGGACTCCATATTTATGGTCTGTACATGAACAACAACTACTTTCACATCCAGTCTAGTGATGGGAACGGCAGTTCTTTTTACTGTACTGAATCTCTAGAATCCGTTCATTAAAATCATTTGTTCAAAAGATTCATTTACCGAATCATTCAGTGCTCTCCAACTCCCTGAACTGATAAGCAGCCAAACGATCCGTCATTCAGTTCATTAATCAGCCCTGGGGTTCACGTTCACTTACGGACTATAGTACACAATCATTCGCGGGAGACGCAGCGCTGCTTTGAGTGGTATACATGCACTAAAATTATTACACGGTGAAAGTGTCCTCTGTGCACAGTAAAATCACTTAACATGATGCTACACGGATGTTGGCAACACAGCGCTAATTTTAGCAGTACGGTTACTGAACGTGAATCAACTCCTCTGCCCTGAGTGAGAGAGTGACTGACACAGCGCCACTTTCGGCACAGTACGTGAACGAGAATCACGTCCTCAGCGATGCCAATCATGAGTGAGTGACAGCGCAAACGTGATTCACGTCCTGGCGTCCCTTGTTCGCGAACGACCTGTTGAGGACGTGAATCAAGTGATGAATGAACGTGATGGCAGGTCAGCAGGTCGTTCGCGTCCTCAGCAGCGTGAACGTGAATCACATCCTCACAGTTCTCTGTGTGAGTCGCGGCAGTTCCACTCCCGGCTGGCATGCTCGCGGCTGAGCTCAACTGAACTGAGAAAGGAACAAATCAGTTCATGAAGTGATTCCATTCACTTCGTTCACTCAAAAGATTCGTTCGTTTGAACGACACGTTCGCGACCGACACAACACTAGTTCACAATCATCTCCATGATGCACTTTACAGACCAGTCGTGAATCTGTCCAACATGGATCTGATGTTAAATGTTGTCATTCACATAATATTCTGTTTCAGCTGCTGGAGGAGAACATTGTGACTTTTGTGAAGAAAGAGCTGAAGAAGATCCAGAAGGTTCTGAGTTCAGATCACCCAGAATGCTTTGAGAGTCAGAGGGAGGATGAGGAGGTGTTGGATGGTGAGGCTGAAGAGCAGAGGAGGAGCAGCAGAGAGGCATTTCTGAAGATCACACTTCACTTCCTGAGGAAAATGAAGCAGAAGGAGCTGGCTGACTGTCTGCAGAGCAGTAAGAGGATTTCTCTGAAGATTTAACATGATGGATCAATAAGACAATTTGTAATGTCTCAACTAATGGAGGAAATACATGGAAATCATATTTATATGTGCTACTTTAGGGGAAGGTAATTGTCATATTTTCTTTATAAGTAACTTGATCTTTTTTGTTGTGTGTTCATTTAGAACATCTTGCTGCAGTTTGTCAGCGTGAACTTAAATCTAACCTTCAGAAGAAGTTCCAGTGTGTGTTTGAGGGGATCGCTAAAGCAGGAAACCCAACCCTTCTGAATCAGATCTACACAGAGCTCTACATCACAGAGGGAGGGACTGCAGAGGTCAATGATGAACATGAGGTCAGACAGATTGAAACAGCATCCAGGAAACCAGACAGACCAGAAACAACAGTCAGACAAGAAGACATCTTCAAAGCCTCACCTGGAAGAGATGAACCAATCAGAACAGTGATGACAAAGGGAGTGGCTGGCATCGGGAAAACAGTCTTAACACAGAAGTTCACTCTGGACTGGGCTGAAGACAAAGCCAACCAGGACATACAGTTCACATTTCCATTCACTTTCAGGGAGCTGAATGTGCTAAAAGAGAAAAAGTTCAGCCTGGTGGAACTTGTTCATCACTTCTTCACTGAAACCAAAGAAATCTGCAGCTTTGAAGAGTTCCAGGTTGTTTTCATCTTTGACGGTCTGGATGAGTGTCGACTTCCTCTGGACTTCCACAACACTGAGATCCTGACTGATGTTAGAGAGTCCACCTCAGTGGATGTGCTGCTGACAAACCTCATCAGGGGGAAACTGCTTCCCTCTGCTCGCCTCTGGATAACCACACGACCTGCAGCAGCCAATCAGATCCCTCCTGGGTGTGTTGACATGGTGACAGAGGTCAGAGGGTTCACTGACCCACAGAAGGAGGAGTACTTCAGGAAGAGATTCAGAGCCAAGAGAGCCAGCAGAATCATCTCCCACATCAAGACATCACGAAGCCTCCACATCATGTGCCACATCCCAGTCTTCTGCTGGATCACTGCTACAGTTTTGGAGGATCTGTTGAAGACCAGAGAAGGACGAGAGCTGCCCAAGACCCTGACTGAGATGTACATCCACTTCCTGGTGGTTCAGGCCAAACTGAAGAACGTCAAGTACGATGGAGGATCTGAGACAGATCCACACTGGACTCCAGAGAGCAGGAAGATGATTGAGTCTCTGGGAAAACTTGCTTTTGATCAGTTGCAAAAAGGAAACCTGATCTTCTATCAATCAGACCTGAAAGATTGTAGCATTGATATCAGAGCAGCCTCAGTGTACTCAGGAGTGTTCACAGAGATCTTTAAAGAGGAGAGAGGACTGTACCAGGACAAGGTGTTCTGCTTCGTCCATCTGAGTGTTCAGGAGTTTCTGGCTGCTCTTCATGTCCATCTGACGTTCATCAACTCTAGAGTCAATCTACTGTCAGATGAAGAGCAGTCAACATCCCGGTGGTCGGAAGTGTTCAGAGGAAAATCAACACATTTCTACCAGAGTGCTGTGGACAAGGCTTTACAGAGTGCAAATGGACACCTGGACTTGTTCCTCCGCTTCCTCCTGGGTCTTTCAATGCAGACCAATCAGTCTCTCCTACAAGGTCTGCAGACACGGACAGGAAGTTGCTCAAAAAACTCAGGAAACAGTCAAGTACATAAAGAAGAAGATAAGTGACAATCTGTCGCCAGAGAGAAGCATCAATTTGTTCCACTGTCTGAATGAACTGAACGATCGTTCTCTAGTGGAGGAGATCCAACAGTACCTGAGTTCAGGAGGTCTCTTCACAGATAAATTGTCTCCTGCTCAGTGTTCAGCTCTGGGATTCATCTTACTGTCATCAGAAAAAGATCTGGATGTGTTTGACCTGAAAAAATACTCTGCTTCAGAGGAGGCTCTTCTGAGGCTGCTGCCAGTGGTCAAAGCCTCCAACAAAGCTCTGTAAGTGTGGAGAAGTTTCTGCAGGATGCAGTAAATGTGCTGTTATTGACCCAAATACAACTATTATTGTCTTGTTCTGCTCACTTTATCCAGACTGAGTGTCTGTAACCTCTCAGAGAGAAGCTGTGAAGCTCTGTCCTCAGTTCTCAGCTCCCAGTCCTCTAGTCTGAGAGAGCTGGACCTGAGTAACAACAACCTGCAGGATTCAGGAGTGAAGCGACTTTCTGCTGAACTGAAGAGTCCGCGCTGTGTCCTTGAAACTCTCAGGTAAGGATTCATTACTTCATTTCATTATGTCATGTTACTTTACATTTGGAGCAGGTCTACCAGACAGGGTAAAAAGATAAATATACATATATGTATATATATATATATATATATATATATCTATATAGATATATAGATATATATATATATATATATATATACATATATATATGGGGCCTGTAATTTTTATCATAGGTACACTTCAACTATGAGAGACAGAATGGGGGGAAAGAATCCAGGAAATCACATTGTAGGATTTTTAATGAATTAATTGGTAAATTCCTTGGTAAAATAAGCATTTGGTCACCTACAAACAAGCAAGATTTCTGGCTCTCACAGACCTGTAACTTCTTTAAGAGGCTCCTCGATCCTCCACTCGTGACCTGTATTAATGGCACCTGTTTGAAATCGTTATCAGTATAAAAGACACCTGTCCACAACCTCAAACAGTCATTTCTCAAACTCCACTATGGCCAAGACCAAAGAGCTGTCAAAGGACACCAGAAACAAAATTGTAGACCTGCACCAGGCTGGGAAGACTGAATCTGCAATAGGCAAGCAGCTTGGTGTGAAGAAATCAACTGTGGGAACAATTATAAGAAAATGGAAGACATACAAGACCACTGATAATCTCCCTCGATCTGGGGCTCCACACAAGATCTCACCCCGTGGGGTCAAAATGATCACAAGATTGGTGAGCAAAAATCCCAGAACCACACGGGGGGACCTAGTGAATGACCTGCAGAGAGCTGGGACCAAAGTAACAAAGGCTACCATCAGTAACACACTACGCCGCCGGGGACTCAAATCCTGCAGTGCCAGACGTGTCCCCCTGCTTCAGCCAGTACATGTCCAGGCCCGTCTGAAGTTTGCTAGAAAGCATTTGGATGATCCAGAAGAGGATTGGGAGAATGTCATATGGTCAGATGAAACCAAAATAGAACTTTTTGGTAAAAACTCAACTTGTTGTGTTTGGATGAGAAAGAATGCTGAGTTGCATCCAAAGAACACCATACCTACTGTGAAGCATGGGGGTGGAAACATCATGCTTTGGGGCTGTTTTTCTGCAAAGGGACCAGGATGACTCATCCATTTAAAGGAAAGAATAAATGGGGCCATGTATCATGAGATTTTGAGTGAAAACCTCCTTCGATCAGCAAGGGCATTTAAGATGAAACGTGGCTGGGTCTTTCAGCATGACAATGATCCCAAACACACCGCCCGGGCAATGAAGGAGTGGCTTCGTAAGAAGCATTTCAAGGTCCTGGAGTGGCCTAGCCAGTCTCCAGATCTCAACCCCATAGAAAATCTTTGGAGAGAGTTGAAAGTCCGTGTTGCCCAGCGACAGCCCCAAAACATCACTGCTCTAGAGGAGATCTGCATGGAGGAATGGGCCAAAATACCAGCAACAGTGTGTGAAAACCTTGTGAAGACTTACAGAAAATGTTTGACCTCTGTCATTGCCAACAAAGGGTATATAACAAAGTATGGAGATGAACTTTTGTTATTGACCAAATACTTATTTTCCACCATAATTTGCAAATAAAAAATATATATATTTTTTTCCTTAAATATTTTGTATATATTTATAAAAATCAACAACCACTAGATGAATCGTCATGAGGTTTGGGTTCAGACATTCATGCTCCTCTCAGGATGAACTGTGGTTACTTTGGTGATCCTCTGACTTTTCATCAGATGCCATCATCAGGTCATCATTTTAATCTGTACAGTATGTTGGCTCATGACCAAATATTTGCAAAACTAAAGGCATTTCCATCAGTTATACTCTGTGTTTAGTGCTGGTTAGTAAATTAATGAAAACTAAGATGATGAATATAATAAACGTTAAACCCTTGAACGCAGATGTGCACTGAATTATCATGACCCTCGGCTGATTTGTGATGTATTTTGTTTTGTGTGTCTGCAGGCTGTCAGGCTGTCTGATCACAGAGGAAGGCTGTACTTCTCTGGCCTCAGCTCTGGACTCCAATCCCTCCCATCTGAGAGAGCTAGACCTGAGCTACAATCATCCAGGAGACTCAGGAGTGAAGCTGCTGTCAGCTCGACTGAAGGATCCAGGCTGGAGACTGGACACTCTCAGGTATGAAGAGTCCTGCTGCAGCCACAGACAGTCAGTGCAAGACGCTGTATCTCGACTGTAGATGGTTCATTGTCAGGAGGTCTGCTTTGCTTACTTCACCTCCAGTTGTTCAGTTCAGTTCAGAAGAAAAGGCAGCATAGCACTAAGCCAAGAGTTAAGGTAGGAACACACTGGCCCAACCGTTGGACATCTGAAGCGTTTGGAGAGACTCGGACAAGGTCGGGAACAAATATGTTTTGTTTGTTCAGCTGTGTCGGAAGCTTTCGGAGCCGCGCGGACTTTGTCAGATCCGACTGAGCATGCGAAGTCTGAGGAGGAGGGCCATCGGACGTCTGAGCCATTGGATTCTCTGATTGGTTGTGTGCCAGCTGGATGGCCGTTCTGATTGGCGGTGTGCTAGCGAATCAGCGCGGTGTGTGGGAGGGGCGGAATACTGTGTGCGCTTTGTTTTTCTATGCACTCCGTTCCGTCATTCCCCGTTTTCATGTTTTGCAGTACTGGCACCAGACTAGTTGTTATGTCCGTTCAGGACAAATTAATTTGTGTTAGTTTGGTAATGCCTTGCTGCATGTTTAGTATGCAGCTGTTTTTATCGGAAATAGTTAAGTTTTGTTTTGATCGAAAGTAAAGAGAGTTGCGTGCACAAGCCTCTTGTTTACAACTCACAACACAAGCGCCACCCGCTTATTGCATCTCGCGCAAGTGCAGAACGTACACTCTACTGTTGAGTAGGCAGCACGTTGAAGCGGTGTGTTCAATGCACCTTTTCTGCCAAACGGGTCAGACAAGAGGCAACGGAGTGGTCGGAGAGTGGTCGGATAAGGCAGTTGGATGTCTGGGCAGTGTGTGGGGGCCTTTACAAGTAAGCAGAGGAAGATGAGAAGAACAAGTTAAGATCAGCGACCACGAGAGTCTTGACACAAACACTAAAGTAACACCTCTTTCTTCAGACTAATTGAGTGTGCCTGTTTGATTTCTTGGCCTCTGGTTTTGCTGCTTGATGAACCACTCATCCAAACTACTTCACACTCCACACTGACTGCAGAGGATTATGAACACACAGTGTTGGGGAGTAAAGAATTACATGTAACAACGTTACGTTATTTAATTACAAAATGTACGTAATTGTAATCCGTTACATTACTGGGAGAAAATATGTAATTAAATTACAGTTGCTTTTGGATGATTACAACTTAAGTTACATTTGAAAAATCACCGCAAAAGCTCGGATTTATCAAATAGAATCCCTCCTGGATTCATGTTTGTTTTTAGTTTTTTTCATATTAACATCCTCCTTCCAAAACTGACACTTGTGATTGGCTCTCTCTGGTCATGTGCCATTTGACTAAACCGACAAACCGTACAGTGGCAGTCTCAGCAGCAACAGTGTCGGCGGCGCACAAGATGTTCCTGGGCTGGAAATACAAAAAACACTTCATACAGACAGAAGCCAGACTTCCCTGTATTACAAAGGCGGCTCTCTTTTAACCCGGCTAGATCACCATGGTAACTTATGCTTAGCTTATAACCTGGTCCCGACCAGGTTCTGTTCAGAGTTTAATCATAAAATCAGCTATAAAAGCGCAGCTGTTTCACTATTTAACTCATTTACAGCTGACGTCACCTTTACTTTGAAAGTCCAGTGGAGCTGGATCAGAACGGAGCATTTGTATGGAGGGAGAGATCGCGCTGATCCGCTGCTGTTTACTTTCTCTCTGAGCGTCTCCGCCTACAGATGTTCAGCTGAGGGGATACGCTGCTCAGCTGTTGATCCGACTCGCGTCAGGAGGTCGTTTATTAGGCTGTAGCCTATTTACTTTTATATACAGTCAGTCACCACTGAAAGAAGTTGTGCGCTCGCAGCAGGACAGATAATTTAACTTAATGTGGCCATGAATAAATTAATTGTTTCGCCTGTTATGTGTTGCCCAAACGCAAATCCTGAGTAGGTCTACTCTGTTTTCTCACATTTAAAAAGGTCTTTGTACAGAGACAACATGAGATTTGCTTGTAGCTACAGCACCTAGAAAAACCACTGTAACCTATTTTCATACGCACACCCAGCCTCGCTTTCAATAAAACACACACTGGCATTTTATAATTGCGATCAGTGAAATATATATCAAAACAATATAAAACACAGTTTAAAACAACAGTTGCTGTTGCTCTAAAGCTTCATATTTAAAAGCAGGTCAATGTAGAGCTGTCAGAAATTAAAATCAGTCAAATCTTGTCATATTTGCAGCAACACTGTTGCTTCAGGCTGTGATCAGGCTTTTTTGTATCGCTCATACTTTCTCCATTAAAACAACATGCTCCTCTTGGCTGAAATCAGCCCGTTGTCTCTCCATTTAGTGAGGAAGTGAGCCTCCTTCGCAGTACAGGCCTAAGGTCAGACTCATAATATATGGTTAAACCTTTGAACTGAAAGGTTTATCACACTATAGGTCTTAAAATGTGAAAATGGTTAGCAGTTGAGAGATTTCATTCAAAATTAAGAAAAGTAATCAAAATGTAATCAAATGTAATTAGTTACATTACTTTGAGAAAGTAATTGAAATAGTTACACTACTATTACATTTTCAACAGGGTAACTTGTAATTGTAACCAACTACATTTCCAAAGTAATCTTCCCAACACTGTGAACACATTAACATTAAATATAATTTCCACCACTTCACTGCTGTGTTATGATATTAATAATAACAATAGACCCTCTGTGTCAGATGTCTGATCAGAAAATGTTAAACCTCGAATTCAAAAGGTTTCTGTGACACATAAATGATTTTAATAACTGAATGTCATAGAAATTTTTTCCCTGAACTGGGGAATTAGTGTTCTTGCCAGAGTGCTTGACATTGAACTTAAAATGGTTCTGACACGGACCTTTATCAACACCAGAGTAATTGCATTCTAGGTCATCACTGACAGTGTATTTGTGCCTCAGTATGAAACGATTTACCGACTGTAACATTTGTCCGTGGCATCAGTTAAAGAGAACAGAAGATATAAAACAGTCAATAACGTTAGATGACACGAGGTGGAACATTCTCGTCACATTACCGTGACAGCAGCACTACATAGATTAATTTAAGATGGGCTCAGTGGTGCCATCTTGGCTACTCATGAGGAAACTGCTGCTCCAGCTGAGTTTGGGCTGTTATGGGTAGCTATCATTATAACAGCCTGCAGGAAAGTTTCAGTGTTTTGCACCGTGTAGTTTCTGGGCTTTCCTCCTCAAAGGTGTCGGCGTGTAGTTTGATGATAAAAGAATTCTGCCGAGGCAAGGCTGGGTGGAATGATAGAGCAATCTTTATTGAAACAGAATCTGGAGCCCTGCATCCGGATCAGAAGTGGCCGCTTTCTGATATTATCAAATCTATGGAAAAAGCAATGCCAAAATGCTTCGTCCTCTGCCCTATCAGAACTCCTATTAGCCTTCGATCTTAGGAGATCTACCAAGTGCCACCCCCTTGTTCTTCCTGTGAGGGCCTTTTTAGAGTCCCTTCTCAAGTACACCCACTTCTTCTGATTGGTCCCCTTGCCAAATCATCCAATAGACTAAAGAGGAGTTTGACCTGTGTTAGGCATCTCTCACCATTTGGCATGCAGGTCAAACTTAGCTAAGCACTTTATCGTCTGTTAACCTTTGGCCCCTCACAGTTGGAAGACAACCCCTGGACCTTCACTCACACAATGAAAATCAATTAGTCATGATTGAATCCAAACTAAGTAGATCAGTCATGATTGAATCTAACCTAAGCATATCAGAATGTGTTGCCAGATACCTCAACCATCAGCAAAATCAAATGACAAAAGAAAAAAATACATTCAGTGATTAATCATCTGCTCCATTGGTTTTACATGATATGTGACCAGACAGAAAGAAAGACAGATCTCTGGCTTCACAGTCAGATGTTCCTCTGGTCACATCTGGACACATCATGTTAAACACAGCAGATTTCAGACTAAGACGCATTTTCTTTCATTGTTTCTGCTTTTAATGGAAATGAACATGACATGAAGTTCTCCTCACAGTAACTATAACTGCTGTAATATACATCAGATATTAATCCAGCACTAAACTATAGTAACATGAACATGTCAACAAATGAAACCATGCTGTTTCTATCACAAACAGGTTCAGTGGCACTTGTGAGGTTCTGGAGGGAAACAGTCTGGGAGTCTGTCACTTGGTTTTATGGCAGAGGTCGGGAACCAACGTCCAATGTTTTCTGATTGATTTATTACGTATAAATTGTATTTGTCTCTTTGCACAGTAAAACAAAGCAGCAGAAACACAGCAAGAACAAAAAACAGACTGTGCAGGTGAGATTCAGAAAAGCCCTCCAAGCTTCAAACAGGAATCGGACCTCAAAAGTTCTGACATCCAAATCCAAAAGTCTTATAATATAGAAACATAAGCACAAGTTGACATTGGATCAAACAGCAAGCGTAAGGTCACCCACAGGAAACAGCAACAACATCCAACTAGAACTGCAAGCAGTTATGAACAGGGGCCAAGCCCCTCCGCGTGATTCGGACCCCGCGCACTGCAGAGCCCACGGAAGTTGGCCCAAAGGATGACGGGCTCGGGGCAAAAGTGAAGACACAGGCCAACGTCTGAGCCGTGGTATTCGCTGTAATGGGAAGTGCACTGGAAGTGCAAAAGGCTGAATGTGTGCCGATTTGGATTTGTTGTACTGAGCCACGCCCACATTGACCAGTAATGACCACCTACAAGATATGGCCTCAGAATTGGCCCTACATCATACCGACCAAATTTTGTAAAAATCGGTGAAGCCGTTCAAGAGATAAAAACTTCCCATCTTTTTAGCGCCCCCTAGTGGCCATATTTCGCCAAATTCGGCTCATCCCTTCCCAGTGTCATGGCAACCAAGGAACTCAAATTTAGTGTTAATAGTATTTAGTTTGACCGAGATATCAAACAGTTTACATTTTCATAGCTAACTACAGAAATTTGTTCGTTAATAATTTGCGCATTTTTTGACTGAGCAAAATTCTTTGATAACTTTAGATCAGGTCCAGCTCAAGAGTGTACGTGCCAAGTTTCATGCAGATCGGACAAAATCCCAAGGAGGAGTTCGAAAAAGTAGGTTTTGCATATGTGGTGAATTAGCGAACGAAATGTGCAGCAGAAGTGGGTGTGTCTTATGTCAGAAAACCCAGTTCTCTTCAGGGAACATATGGATATAAGGTTTGTGAATGTGTTATTTAAAATGTGGAAGTTACAGGCAAAAACGCGATTACATCCATTATAGCGCCACCTAGTGGAGTACAAGTGTAATTTTTGGTACGGAAGAACTGTGTCCTATTCTATCTGTACCATATAAATTTAAAAGCTCTCAGCATAATAGTTTGGCTGAAATTAATGTTTGTTGTTTATCTTGTAATAAGCCACGCCCACATTGACCAGTAATGACCACCTTTAAGATATGGCCTCAGGATTGGACCTATATCATACTGACCAAATTTCTTAAAAAATGGTGTAGCCGTTCTAGAGATATAAACTTCCCATATTTTAAGCGCCCCCTACTGGGCAAATTCGGCTCATCCCTTCCCAGTGTCATGGCAACCAAGGATCGCAAATATGGTGTTAATAGCATTTAGTTTGATCGAGATATCAAACAGTTTACATTTTTATAGCTAGCTACAGAAATCTGTCCGTTAATAATTTCCGCATTTTTTGACTGAGCAAAATTCTTTTGATCAGGTCCAGCTGAAGAGTGTACGTGGCAAGGTTCACGCAGATTGGACAAAATCCCAAGGAGGAGTTCGAAAAAGTAGGTTTTCCAGTTTTTGCGATTTTGCGAAAAAACTTTCTACCGGAAGTGGCCGTGACCAACCGCATAGTGATTCAGCTCCATTCAGGGAATCTGGGAATACAAGGTTTTTCAATGTGCGACCTACGGTGTGGGAGTTATAGGCAAAAACCTGTTTTCCTAGATTATAGCGCCCCCTGCAGGCAATATATGTAGTTTTTTGTGTCTGAGATATTCGCAGGATTCTGGACCAACCCTCCAAATTGCACCGCCCTCCCTTCCACGGTTTAGCCTGCAGAACCACTTTTAGCCAGAGAAAAATAAAAAATAAACCCTTTATTACAATAACAATAGGGTTCCTAGCACCGCCAAGCCCTCGGGCTTGGCCCTCAAATAAAGATGAAGTCATAAATCCAACAGGAGGTTTGTGTGTGTTCTCAGATGTTGTCGTCCTCTTTGACACACACCAACATCCTGTGGCTCACTCTCAGTGTGTGAGGAGAGTGGCAGAGGTGAAGAGGTTCAGGGAGAACAGGGAATAGCAGCCTGATGGACAGATTGTGTTTCTGTGTATGAGAGTCATGTCATGTCCATGTTTGCATGCTGAAAGAGGATGTGCTGCTCTGACCCCCCTCCTCCTTTCAGGGTGGAGCCTGCTGGAGTCCGATGGTTGACACCAGGTCTGAGGAAGTGTGAGTGTCTTTTTACTTTCATTCATGAAAACACTGTGACATCACTCATTCACATCTGTGATGTCATCATCACACTGATGACACATTAATAACTGCAGCTGTGTTGTCTCTTTTTCTCTCCATCAGATTCCTGTGAGCTCACAGTCGACACAAACACAGTCAGCAGAAACATCAAACTGTCTGACAACAACAGGAAGATGACACGTGTGAAGGAGGATCAGTCATATCCTGATCATCCAGAGAGGTTTGACCCGTGGCCTCAGCTGCTGTGTAGAACTGGTCTGACTGGTCGCTGTTACTGGGAGGTCGAGTGGAGAGGAGATGTTTCTATATCAGTGAGTTATAGAAGTATCAGAAGGAAAGGAGGCAGTAAAGACTGTGTGTTTGGACTGAATGATCAGTCCTGGAGTCTGAGGTGCTCTGATGATGGTCGTTACTCAGTCAGTCACAATAACAGACAAACAGACATCTCCTCCTCCTCCTCCTCCTCCTCCTCCTCTGTTAGAGTAGCAGTGTATGTGGACTGTCCTGCTGGCACTCTGTCCTTCTACAGAGTCTCCTCTGACTCACTGATCCACCTCCACACCTTCAACACCACATTCACTGAACCTCTTTATCCTGGATTTGGACTCTTCTGGTCCAGTCC
Organism: Sparus aurata; assembly: GCF_900880675.1. Taxonomy (NCBI): domain Eukaryota; kingdom Metazoa; phylum Chordata; class Actinopteri; order Spariformes; family Sparidae; genus Sparus; species Sparus aurata. The sequence continues at coordinate 48,801 of NW_022045156.1, read as the reverse complement.
TAGTTCCTCGGTGCGTCTGTGTGGTGTTTAGTGTGCAGAGTCTCCTCCTGTCACAGAAACATTGTCAGTGCTGAACAGTTGAGTCTGTACAGGATCACAGTCACATCAATCTTTCAGCTTCTTGTAATAAATTCATCAGTCAACTTTGTACAAAATGATTCAAACTGATTGAAAAGATTCTTCATTTACATTTTAAACTTTTTATTAAATCGTGTAAATTGTGTTGACTTGTACTTTCTGTCATGTGTTGTTTTGAATTCCGGCTCTTGTTCCAATAAAATCCAGAACTATTAGTGAAATGTAAGAAACAGAAAACATTGACTCGTCTGCAGCTTTAAATGTAAAGGATCATTGTGAACAAAGTTGTGAATGGACAGTAAAATATGATCAAATGTACTCGACACTCCACCTGAAACACTATGACTTGTTTGATGTGTTTCTAATGATGAAACCAAAAGTTTGATGGCGTTGGTTAACACATGTAATTATGTCCATAGTGACGTGATAAACTGCACAACATCTGTTCATTTCTGTGTGATTATTATATGAGAAGAAAACACATTTTAATGACAATCATTGTGTTTCTCTCAGTGTTTTGTGGCTGTTGAAGTCCAGCTGTATTTTCAGGACGTTTGTTGGATTTGAATCTCATCCATGAAAATAAACAGCTGTGAGAAAAGTCTGAGGTCATGGTTTTGAATCTTGATTGAGTTTGGGTTTGATTCTTATGTATGGAATGAAAAGCGCCCAGAGAAGAACTTCCATTGCCCGGGGGATTGGTAGTGCGGTGGGTCTGTTCCTGGCTTGTAGTGACACAGGTTACAGATTCAACCTCTTCTCCCTCCTGAAGGACCTGGGATGGAAGCAGGGGATTATGGGACAATGAACCATCAGCAACTAAACTTTTATTGAAGTGTGAGGATGTGACAAAGTTTTAAATCAACCTGTTTCTAAAAGGACGAGATGAGATGTCAGAACAAGTATCTGAGCGCTGGGCGGTCCTTATACCTCCTGTGGTTGAGTTTGAGGATTCGAACAGTTCTTTAGCACCATAAGTACATCATAAGTGACAGTCAACCATAGCTATCATTGAATAGTGACTCAGTGGACCAACATCCCAACATATGTGATCCACAACCCAACAGCAGCTCCCAGATGTGTACAAACCTGAAGTAGCATCACGTCAACCAACACCAAGTCGTGACATTACTCACCTGAGCAGGTACGCACGCCAGACTGAGGGATCAGTAATCAATAATTATTCATGAACCAGATTGTTTCAGCAGATTGAGCAGCACCTGGTGACAGAGGAGAGTAAAAACAACAGGGCCTGAGTCTTTATGAATCTGCTGCTCAGAAGAGGGAGTGAAAACCTCTGAGAGACTCTTTGGTTGTTGCATTCTGTTAGTTCAGCAGGTTGAAAGCAGGGTTGGAAGTTTTGAGGTTGTGGGTTGAAGACTTGATTGATTTTTTTGAGTGTTGAGGAAAGAGTGAAATGTGAAAGAACAAAGAGCATCAGTCAGATCTAGTAGCTCAGGCTGATAGAAGCCTGATCAATAGTCTTGAGGTCGCTGGTTTGGGTGCAATTATTATAATATTCGGACTAAAAAGCTGAAACTCAAAGGCGGTTGGAAGTTCTTGGTTCAATTCTTGATTGATGTTCAAAAGAAACAAAGACTATCAATCAGATCTAGTAGCTCAGGCTGATAAAGGCCTGGTCAGCAGTCCTGAGGCTGTAGGTTGAAGAAAAAAAAATCTTTAAAAGCTTTATTGTCATTTAGTTGTACCAACAAAAGTAGTGCAACAAAAATGAGATTACGTTTCTCCAGGATCAATAACACAAACACAATAAACACACTGTCAGTTTTGAATGCTGCTGTCCACCAAAAGGTTTCCACCTTTCAGAAACAGCTGAGCATCATCAAAGATTGTATAGTCTTAGGGTTGACTTTCAACAAAAAGACAACCCTGAGACTATCCAAATTTTAAAAGGTGGAAACCTTTTAGAAACAGGTGAGCATCAGATCAGAAGTGCTGAGGATGTGAGATTCATAATTTTGAAGCTGAACACAGAGAAAAAGACTCAAAACCTTCAAGGAACAGATCAGAAGACTCAGTAATCAAGTTGTTCAGGATACCAAAAAGAAGAAGTGAAAACTCCTAATGAAGCTGAATTATGTCAGGGCAAGTAGCTCAGTTAGTAAGAAGACTGAGCAGAAGGTCCAAAGGTTGTGGATTCAATCCCCATTGAATATTGAAATTTTTACAAGGTGTTCATCAAAAAAGGCCTTAAAATGCTTTAAAAGTGAAAACAGCCCCACAGGTGAGCTGGGGATTGATCCCTGAACCTCAGGTGTTGAGAATAGAATCTCACATCCTCAGCATTTCAGATTTGATGCACACCTGTTTCAGAAAGGTGAGCATCGGATGAGAAGTGCTGAGGATGTGAGATTCAACACTTTGAAGCTGAACTCAGAGAAAAATACGTGAAACCTCCAAGAAACAGTTTAGAAGGCTCGCTGATCAAGAAGCTCAGGATATTTGGGAATTCATTGCAGTTTTTCATGATGTGGGTTTGATCCTAACTGAAACCTTCGACTTTGGCGTCTGTTGTCAAAAAGGAGAAGTGAAAATCCCTAATGAAGGTAAATTATATCAGAGCAAATAGTTTAGTGAGTAAGAAGACTGAGCAGAAGATCTGAGGTTGGGGGTTCAAGCCCTGGTGAAGCTGAAGATTTTACCGATTTGTCCTCTCAAAAAGGCCCATAAAATGCTTTAAAGCTCAAAACACCCTGATGGACCAGCCAGGATTTGATCCCTCAACCTCAGAAGAAGAGCAGCATCTCATCTTATTGAGCTATTTCACTACACAATAAACTCAGTTCACGGTATATATAACATAACTAAATGTGCAGGAGAGCAATAATTTGGTTTTTACAACATAAAGATTATCAGAGGATCAATCCCACAACCTCACAGTCTGAAGGCAGCAGTGTAACAAACATTTACAAGCATGAAAACATCATTTCAGCCGTCGATCTCAAATTCTGCTTCTAGTGGTTCTTTGCTCCCAGCCCGAACACGTCCTCACATAAATCAATCTGGTGAAACTTTCAGCAGCCGAAGCTCGACTATCACAACAACCTTTGTGATACTAAATTTTGTATACTTTTGTTCAGAAACTCCACATTAAATTCTGATGTCACAGCCAAGTGATAATTTGTTGTCCAAAAAGTCTTTGCAGGAGCGAAAAAAGCATCAGAGCTTCTGTGTTTTTTGTTTTGTTGGTTTGTCACCAAGATTACACAAAAACTGTTAAACAGATTTACATGAAACTTGGCTGGAGGATGAGTTTTGGCCCACGATTGAACCAATTAACTTTTGGTGTGGATCTTGATAAAGTGACACATCCAGTAGTTGTTTTCTCACTTACTTCAACATTGCGATTTTTGACTTTTGTCTCAATAAATACATTAATAACTACATTGATTAAAAAACAAAAAACTTTGTAATCTTTATTTCACAACACATTACTGTGTAAAAATGACACCTGGTCATTTTTCAAATCAAAATATTTACTATCTCTGCCTAAGAAGTTCTGTTTTTTGTCTGTGCCCATATTTTTGTTGGTTTGTTACCAGGATTACACAAAAACTACTTAACGGATTTTTATGAAACTTTGCTAGAGGATCGGTTTTGGTCCTCAATCGAACCAATTAACTTTTGGTGTGGATCTGGAAAAAGTATACAAGAATTTTTATTTTTTTTGGTTACTTTAAAAAACAAAAAAAAGTTTTTATTGGTGATAAAGTTTACAAAACAAACCAGTTATTAGTTATTCCCTATTTATGTGGTCATTTTTCAGTATGTATTTTTATACATTAAACTGAATCATGAAAAGTCTGCTTTTGTCCTCCATATTTCACATAAGCGGGGCTCTTTACAAATCACTGGGTTCAGATTTAAGTTATGTATTATTCATGCAGTCTTTCTGGGGGAATACTTTGCAGTCATTTGTATTAAACCCACAGTAAGCTGTCTGAAATTCTACCACTAGATGGCAACATTGAAATGCATCAACAACCTACCTCTCTTGTTGCATACCGATTAGATTATATAAATCCAGTTTTAACACAAAGCAGTGAGGAACAAAATCATCTTTAATTCAGTGTGTTTTATCAAAATGTTCCACTCATTCAGTCCATCACAGTAACAAAAGTGTCGGGATTTTGTGAAATGTGAAAAACACAAGTCAAATATTACAAACAGAGGGTGCTACATTATGCCGTGTACAACTGTGAAATCTCCCCCCCCCAAAAAAACACTTAATTAACATTGTTTTTCCCCCATAAATCCAGAAGATACAAAGTAAAAGCAGTGCAAACATCAGTAAACAGAACGTAAAAATATCAGTGTATACAAAGTGCAACAAGAACAGATCCCTTTATAGGTCAATTTTAAAGTGTTAATATGCACAAAGTCTGTGGTGAGACAATTTTGTAAACACATTCAAACATTTTCCTTTTGGTCAAGATTCACATTTAAAATTCAATAATATTGCATCAATATATATTTATAATGTATGCACACTTAATAGTTAAGATTTGTACACGAATACATACTTTAACGTCTTGTAAAAATTAGACCAAATGTGCCCAAAAACGAACAGGGACTGATTACATGTTTTTTAGCAGCATTGTTGGCGCTTGTTGCCAGAAGGGAAAAAACACCTGATTAGTCAAAAACAGTTTATTCAAAATAATAAATATATAAATAAATAAATACAGTATTGTGAAGACTCGTATCATAAAAACTGGCAGCCCTGTTCAGCAGGTTAGTATCACTGGTAGCCTAAAGACAGTGGTTTTATTGCACAAGAGCAACAGGGAGCGACTCCCCCTTGGCACGGACCAAACTCACTCAAATCCAGAAGAAAAAATAAACGACAACCCGCCTTCCCCGAAGAAATTCTGCATAGAATCGGATTGACGACGAGTGAAGACCACCTCCGCTGTTTGAGCTATTCTATGCAGGATCTCAGATTTAAGGTGAAGTTAACAGTTTACTTTTTGGTCAAAACCCCCCATTCAAAATGTTGAGGTAGGCCAGGGCGATAAACCGAAAATTTACCGATACCGACATTTCCGACGATAACCTACGTCATTTTGGCCATGTCGGTATATTCGGTGTCATAGGCATAACATCCACTGGGGACAGGGGACATGTTAGGTCCACTTGATTAATCTACCCCGGCATATACCGATGTGGTTATTTTACATTAATTTGATGGCAAACTCCGCCCGCTGATGCAACACCAGCTATGCCAGGTTAGTAATCAAGTGAACCCACTCTCGCTGTGAGTAGTGGACAGTTTGTGTAATGATGCTGCGTTCAAAGGCTGCAACAGGCCACTGTCTTCGGCCGGGCCGGTCCATTGATCAAACATTTGTGTTTTGTGTTTTTATTCACTCAAAATAATGACTGTATTTCCAGCTACAAAACGCGCATCTCTCTCCTCCCTCCATTGTTGTTTGCATTTGTCTCTCTGCGTGGTCTGACACGTGAGTGTCCTCATGCTGGAAAACGTGACTTCTCGCGTACGTGACGTCAGTCCCGAGACGCAAGAAGAAAGCACATCCGTGAGGGTCGCTCTGTTGAGTACATTCAGTGCGGCACTTGTTGCGTTATTCATTAAGATTTCTGTAGTTCAAACAACTCGCAATTGTAGTACAGAACGTCAGTTATAACAGCCCATGTATTAAACAGTTGTCGGGTTTAAATCGGTCTCGGGCTCATAATTACATTCAATGGGTCGGTCCGGGCTCGGACACAACGTGCACGGGCTCGGGTCGGGCTTGATTCTTAGCTCTATTCGGGTCCAGCCGCGACTTTACTGAGGTTCACCCAGTGTGAGCAGCAGGAGGACGGTCAGCTCACCTCCCAGAACATGGCACTGAATCGCTGGAAACTGATTCAGTGACTGTCATCAAATTACTTAGCATAAATATGTTAATACAAAATAATTGCAGTTCTTTCAATGTCTTCCATGACATGGGGCCCAGTGACTCCAGCAGCAAATTGTATTAGTAAACTGGACGAATGAGACACAGCTATGTTTATTGTACTTTAGTGCTGCCTCTATTTTATATGAATATTAATATGCAAAAATCTTGATTTTTTTTTTCTCATTAGCTTCCATGTCATGTGACCCACTGACTTCTGAAACAGATTCGGTGTCTATCAAAAATATATAATGATAAAGAAAATAATGGTAAAATAAGTTCTCTAATGCTCAAGAGGTTAACATATTATTAAGCAGCAATGTCAACTTCTCTACTATTTTGTCTCATGTCTTAGATTCTGATTCTGAAGTCCTCAAAATGTTTATTTATTTACATCCAACCTCTTCCGCCACCTGCAGTACAACAACGTGATTCAATTTGAAGAAATAAAAAAAGCGAGAAGCGAGAAGTTTAGAATTTGTTTATAAGGGACTGTATATTTTATACTTTTAAACTTGTTCAGTTGTTGTCATTTCAAGTAATCTGTGCTTTTCAGCTGTTCAATCGTGTGCTTATCAGTTGTTCTTAACTACTAAATAAATAATATAAATCTTAACTACAATAGTTTTACAGTCCTTTAAAGTGGCATTTCTGTAAATACACAGGATTTTTTTCCCCTTTTTTTTTAGGTGCGGGGGGGGGGGTTACTTATCGTTCATTTATCGTTATCAAGGTGAGTTGCTCAATATATCGTGATATTGATTTGAGGCCATATCGCCCAGCCCTACGTTGAGGCGTAATGAGTTACCCCAGCCAGCGGGTCAGCCACTGCACTACTGCATCCGGGTCTCATCAGTAGCAGCCGTCTCTCCAGGTGCTGTCACGAAGGGCACTGAGGGTGGACAAGCTCTTTGGAGGAGTCTGTAAACTGAAGAAACCAAGATATAAGTTTAGTGGCCAAAACTCTGGATGGAACTAACCCACACAGGCTGCTAAATAAGAGCTGATGTTACTATCAAAAGACACATTTTGTAAAAGCAAATGTGTCACCTTCGTTTTGGTTGGGCCACCTTGCTGCGAGGGGTGGAGATTGGGGTGCCAACAAAGGAGGCGGGGCGGGGCAGACCGCTGCGGGGCGTGGCCGGGGTCGATGTGGGCGTCCCTCCTCCACCAGGTGGTTTTACTGAGCATTGGGATCCCGCTGCCCACCCCGCTGTTACCCCCAGCAGGGCCGCCGCCACCGCCACCGTTCGGAGACTGAGGCTGGTGGGGGTCGGCATGGAGGCCGAGCACTTGATTGTGGGGCTGACGTAGGCGGTGGCCTTTAACGTTTGACGTGACAAGGAGGTGAAGTTTCCGACGCTCTGGACTCTGTTCTGCAGCTGTCCGGGGGAGGGGACTGAGAGGGAAAAGACAATCAGTAATCCTTTCTGCTGAACAATATTTTAATTAAATTATTAGAGGGGAGCAGGTGTCTTACTGGAGGACTGCAGTCGAGTCAGCCTGGTGGACGAATCAAAACTCTAATAAAAAAAACACAATCCTTTGCTGCAGTAAATAAAGAGCTGCCACACAGTTAAAGTAGTCAGTACAACAGCACAACTTCAGCAAACCTGTTTCTTCAACACGTATGAATGTATTGATTTGTTATTGGATCAGCACACATGAGATCAGATCAGATGAGATGATTGAAAACACGACACATGATCACTGAAATGTTTCTCCTCTGCTAAAGTAGCTGAATATAAAATTCTACTTGTATCATCATCATGTTGTCTCTGTCAGTGCGCTGGTGGAAAGTAACTGAGTACTTTTACTACAATTAGTCATTAAATGAATTTCTGTATTTTTAGAAATTTTATAATATGTGTCCAGGTGAAACTGCAAATAATTAATATTGTTTTCATGCTTTATTAAAAGGAACCAGAACACATGAACTGACATGTAGTCTGTTGATTTGAGATGTGGACCTCCAGAACCTCGTTAGATTGTCCCGACACATTTTAGATGCTTCCTGTGGTTGTTAACAATCATTTACAACAATCTGAGAAGGGTTTTTTTTTTTTTTTACTACAGCAGAGGACAAGCACGAACACCAACATATTACAAGTCACATCAACAGCCAGGAGGCAAAGAGGGAGAGACAACCCCCAGACTCCCTTATGAAATCTCTCCATTTAGTGAGTTTTTGAGTTAAGAGACACTTTATAAACTCTGTGAAGCTGTTTGTGACTGATTCTTCAATATCTGGGCCTTCTTTTGTAAATTCGGCATGTGACTCCCAGTGAGTCACACGCCTCTCATGGTGTTTCTTCCTCAAAATTTAGTTTCATTTCTCTGTATTGGCCGACTGAACCTCCAGCTGAAGGTAATGTAATGAATCTGACATGTTCGACTCGCTAACACAAGCTCTTCTTTTCATTGTTACACCGGAAACAGCACAAAAAGTGAAGCTCGGTTGTTTATTTCTCCAAACTTACAAGTTTAAAGTCGGAGCGCCCGGATACACATCTTCCATTTTCCCGCTGTGTGACGCACTAAACGCGGCTGGAGAGCAGCTGTTGGTGTCGGTGAATAATCTGTGGTTGTATTTACAGTCCAGGACTGATGAGGAGGCAGTAAGAGGACATCCAGGAGTCTGAAGGTTTATTTAATTAATACACATATAACTTCATCACTGAGCAACAGTCAGCAGGAACACGTCGGCTCTCAGTGTTAGTACTTAAAGTGCCCGTTACGTTACTTGAGTATTTCTGCTCCTGATTACTTCTCAGAGGAAGAGATTCTAATTTTTAGGGGAGACCGGGGATGATAGTAACAGTTTTTGTTTGAGCAAGTGTAACTCAGTGGTTGTTGGTGCTAGAGATCTCAAATTTTGACATGTGGTACCCATATTTGTCTGCTGTGAATGACATACACTTGGACTTCTACTACACCATCACAGATTTTGTAAATTAATGTCAAACACAAAGAGGTATGTTGTTACAACCTACCCCAATACCGGGGTGAATTGTAACACTACTTGAGGATGGATGTAACAATTAAACTATTATACTTAAAAAAAGATCTACACTTAAAATGTATGCAAGAACTTTAATGAATAATAAAGAAGGAACCATAAACTTGTCAGAATACAAAAATAACGATACAAAATAAATAAAAAGTACAAGTTAAATACAATAAAAATAAATACAATAAAATAAATACATATATATAACATAAAATAAATAAAATAAAGAATAATAAAGTATAAACTGGTGTCTGTTGTTTGTGTGTTTTGTAGCCTGAAACACGTTAATGTGAAAAAGTATTTGAACAATTGAATTTCTGTGGAACAAACCACTTTTGAACAGTGGGGTGCAAAGCTGCACTAAACACTTAGTAAGTAGTAAAAGGCATTTGAATAGTTGAACTGCCTATTTTGAACAGTGTGTTTTTAAGGTGCAGAGGATAGCAAACTGCCTAAGGCAAATATGTTTAATTAGGTAGGCAGTTGTGGCAAATGTAGTTGTCCTTGCCTGGGGTGCAGTTACAACCATCCCCATGCCAGGCAGCCATTAAAAAGCTAACCATTTTTAGCATTTAGCTTCAAAGCTAGCACAAATGCAACACATCAAATTAAACTAGAGAAACTACTACTTGAGCTTATGTTAGTGAAACAACTGTATCTACAACACAATGGACACTATGCAAAAAATAGTTGTGATGGAAATTTTTACTTTCTTACCTGAAAAATAGTTTTTTGGCTCCAGAACAGACAGTTTTCAACTCAGAGACATGAGGCTTCACCAGTGAGGTCAATTTGTCAGTGTGCATGGACTGTATTGATGACATCACCACAGCTCGTTTCTGATTGGTCAAACTGAGAGTGTTACAACTATCCCTTTGTTACAACCATCCCCAGTCTCCCCTACTTTGCAGATAAAGGTTTTAAATAAACAACAGATGACCAGATTGACTCTTTTAGATTAAAAGATATCAGAGAAACGTGTGTTGACTCCACCACAGCGTCATGACGTCATCTAGTGGACTGATCCAAGTCCAGCAGCTGATGTTCTGACAGGAGACATGACGTCAGTGAGAGACGTCATAGCATCTACAGACAAAACCCACCTGAACACACCTGAGACTTTCATATTGTATAATAACACAACAGGTTATTAGAACAATTTCTGCCTCTTGGTTAAATCAACTTGTCAGTATTTGTTTTTAATCAGTTATTTAAAACTCCAAGCTCCACAGAAAGTCTCCACAGTCATATACAGAAGGAAATTGACTGTTTTTACACCGTTTAAAATGTGATAATGTTTACACTGAAATTAGATAAATAAAATTCAAAGTAAATATTATAAAACATATAATGAGAGATCGTCCTCTGGAGTCACTGGTGTTACCGTGTGACAGAGGTTTTTTATTTTGAAATAAAACTCAGACTGATGACATCACTTTCCTTCCTGCAGATCTGTGAAGACAGGTCCTGGATCAGTCCGCTGTCTCTTTTCTGTCAAAAGACATTTTCACATTTGTCTCCAGATTTCACGTCACTGCTGTGAGCGACTTTATTAGTAGAGACCAGTAAAAAAAAAAACAGAATACAAAGAGATTTAATGACATGATTTAGTTTTGGTTTGATGTCCTGTAGCAGCCATTTAGTGAAATATGTATTAATAGAGCCAGTGAGTTCTGGAATAATGTGCTCTGAGTTTAAATGTTAGAAGAGGAAGTCAACTTTCAGACATTTTGTCCTTCAAGAGTGTTTCTGACCCAAAGGCTGATTTCAGTTGATGTGCAGATGAATGATTTGTGTTTCCTCTCCAGATGAAAGTGTGTGTGAGATGAGCAGCATGAATCAGTGTGAGGACAGAGAGGAGGGAGACCCTCCCTCTAAAACCACTGGACCTGAACCTGGACATGAACCTGGACCTGGACCTGGACCTGAACCTGGACCTGGACCTGGACCTGGACCTGGACCTGAACCTGGACCTGGACCTGAACCTGGACCTGGACCTGGACCTGGACCTGAGCCCAGCTGTGTGTCCTTCAAGAGTGACCGTTCAAAGAATGCGATCATTCATTTCAAACAAGAACATTCCTCAGACAGACAGTAAGTTGTTGTCATGTTGCTCTCTGTTGATGTTTGTCCTCATTAAATCCAGTCTGACCAGTTGTCCTGATGGTCTTCATGTTCTCAGAGTGATGATGGAGGGCAAAATTCACCGTCCTTGTTCTGTGTAAAAATACTTTATGAAGTTCAGCTGAGAATAATATGAAGCTTCAGATGTCTGAGCTCCACAAAACAAGTGGAGATCCTCCAAAGAGTTTTCAGTCTGATGTTCCCGACAGTAAAGTTTGTTATCTGTCAAAATGAATTCATAATCCACAGACTGAAATCATTCAGCTTCATGTCTTATTGAACTCTGCTGTGTTGATCCTTTCCTTGTATGGAGTAAGATCGCTGTCAATAAGACGTGTCCATGATTCTAACATTCGTATTCGTAATGTTAAACTTTTGTGTGCAAATAAAAATGTTGTACACAAAATTCTACTGTCATATACACAAGTCTGAGAAATTGTCTGGGTTAGGATTGTTTTTATGTGAGTATGAATCTAAAAGCTGTGAGTACAAAGTCTTGTGAGCACAACTCTAATTTATACGACTACGAAGTCCTCACTGTGAACACGAATTCAAGTTTTTGGGTACGAGTAGAAAAGTGTTGAAATGAAGTCACGTAGGTCACAGGCAGGTCACAGGAAAAGTAAACGAACCTCGATCACTCCAAACGGTGCATTGTACCTGTCCTCTGTGAGGGGGGCGGGTCAAGAGGCGAGCTGCTGGAATCTGACCGGACCGAGACCCCAGCACCAAGAGGGAGATTTACTGAAACTGTAGCGGAACCACAAGGTCCAAAAGACAAACCATCCGGCACCCAGTGAAGGAAAAGAAGGAAAGAAGAGGAAGACGTGAAGAAGATAGAGGTACAGTAACGTCAATATGATGAAGAGAAAGTAAATTAATAGTTTAATGATCGTAGTTACCATTGTTGTTAGCTTGCTAGCTTACTTTGGACGATAGCAGCATTGTTTAATAATCAATAAATAGCTGAGTCGACGTGTGTTAATGTTACTCCACCTTAAATTCATCAGGGACATTTGGAAAGTTAACGCTAGACCTGTTCAGGTTTTATTTTACAGGTGTCTTTACTGCTAGTATGTCAGTTAAAATGCTAGTAGTTTTCCATCCCCTTTGTAACAGTGTAGATGTAAGCTTTTGGTTTATTGTGTCATAGTTTAGTTTATGTTTGTTAAAGTTTACATCAGTGTTAAAGTGTATTACTGTTAATACTCCACATCTTAGCTTTCCCATATCATTCATAGGAGAATGAATATGTAGATATAGATATAGATATAGATATAGATATAGATATACACTGCACTTGTACTCTGTTTAGACTTAATTGTATTGCAATGACAATAAACTGAATGAATCTCATCACATGTTCATTATTAGTCTTATGTATAGCACCCATAAAGCATCTGTTTTTGTTTTTGTTTTTTTATTAAAATGTAACATGCAGTGGTCACATATACTTCTCTTCTCTCTTCAGATGCAGTTTTAAAGTGACACAGCATCAGGACTAGAGGCTGACTGGACATCTCTTCTGACTAGTTCACAGAGGACCAGTTCAAATAAAAAGCAGTTACACATTTTCCAAAAACAAAGATGGGAGAGTGTCAACATGACTTTTGTAACAGAGTCTTAGTCAATGCTGAAAAAATCAAAAGAAGCTGGCTGATGTACTCAAACAGAAATGATAGCTTGCACTGCTTCTGCTGCTAAATGTTTTCTCCAAAAAAATACAGACTTAATAAGGAAGGACTAAAGGACTAGTAAAATGTAAGCCACTTGTTGAAGGTTCATGAGGAAAGCCAGGAGCACAATACCCACATGGCAACAAGGAGGAGTTGGAGGTCGTTTTGCAAAGTGGCTGACAATAGATAAGAGAGAGATGGCACACTGAGGCTGAGAGATAATATGTTTGCACAGTGCCTTATTTATATTGTATTCTTATCACTTGTTTCTTTCGTCGGTTTTTATTTGGTGGGATATTTAAAATAAATAAAATCTTGAATACATACATGCAGTTTCTGTGTGAGTGTATGAACACTGATTGTGAAATTGATGGCTATGATCTTGCCTAGGGCACCAGATTACTCAGGGCCGGCACTGTGGGTGGAGCTGCCAGCTCAGGTGAAGCATCACAGGTAAAGTCATTAATGTACATATCCAATATTTATTTCATAAAATGGTACCATTTCAAATAATATACAGTTCATGGATTTACAGACTTACTGCTTTAGCTTGCAAGCTAAATTGACATAAATCTGTCCATCATATAAGTCTGGTTTCTGTTCCTCTTTGCTAACCGTCCTCTCGGTCATGTGCATTTGTCTACAAGGAAGCCAGCGGGTAATCAATCAGTGGATAGATGGATTGTATATGGACGTGTATATTGTGTGGTCGTATCTGTCATAAACAAGAGATTACGGGTTACAGGGCGCGTTTGTGTCGCGGTGCTGCAGAGACGAGAGCTGGGACACCGGGTCGGAGGCTCCATTCTCCATGTAACAATTTACAAGTCAATTTAATCAGCACTATTACTCTGAAGCTGTTTAATTAGCGCAAAAATGAACCATAAGGCAAATGTCCCGCATAGTTCATTTTTAGCCTCTTTCCATCTGTGCTCCTCTGATCAGAGCGGCGTCTATAGCAACTGTCTGTTTTACAGAAATTGACACAACTTATCGATAAATTCGTATTTTGATCAACATTATGTCTCAAATTGATTATGTCACATTTTGCAGGTCAGTGCTAATTAACTAGCACAAGCCAACTTCTAATGCTAGTAATAGTAGCACTAATTACGCGTCACCTACATGTCGTTAGCTTGCAAGCTAAAGCAGTAAGTCTGTAAGTCCATGAACTGCATATTATTTTAAATAGTACAATTTTATGAATAAATACTGGACATACACGTTATTGACTTTACCTGTGATGCTTCACCTATGCTGGCATCTCCACTCCACCCGGTCCACTGCTGTTAGCTAAGACTTTGGCACATGCGCGTTTGGAGTAATCGGAGTTCGATTACTTTTCCTGTGACCTGCCTGTGACCTACGTGACGTCATTTCAACACTTTTCTACTCGTACCCAAAAACTTGAATTCGTGTTCACAGTGAGGACTTCGTAGTCATAGAAATAAGAGTTGTGCTCACAAGACTTTGCACTCACAGCTTTTAGATTCATCCATCCATCCATCATTTTCATCCGCTTATCCGGGGCCGGGTCGCGGGGGCAGCTGCCTGAGCAGGGACACCCAGACTTCCCTCTCCCCGGATACTGCCTCCAGCTCTTCCGGGAGGACCCCAAGGCGTTCCCAGGCCAGCTGAGCGACATAGTCACACCAGCGTGTCCTGGGTCTTCCTCGGGGTCTCCTCCCGGAGGGACATGCCAGGAACACCTCCCGAGGGAGGCGTCCCGGGGGCATCCGAAACAGATGCCCGAGCCACCTCAGCTGGCTCCTCTCGATGTGGAGGAGCAGCGGCTCTACTCTGAGCTCCTCCCGGGTGACAGAGCTCTTCACCCTATCTCTAAGGGAGCGCCCTGGCACCCTGCGGAGGAAACTCATTTCGGCCGCTTGTATCCGGGATCTTATTCTTTCGGTCATGACCCAAAGTTCATGGCCATAGGTGAGGGTCGGAACGTAGATTGACTGGTAAATCGCTCTTCACCACGACAGACCGATACAAAGACCGCATTACTGCGGCCGCTGCACCGATCCGTCTGTCAATCTCACGCTCCATCCTTCCCTCACTCGTGAACAAGACCCCAAGATACTTAAACTCCTCCACTTGAGGCAGGAACTCTCCTCCCGCCTGGAGGGAGCAGGCCACCTTTTTCCGGTCGAGAACCATGGCCTTGGACTTGGAGGTGCTGATTCTTATTCCAGCCGCTTCACATTCGGCTGCAAACCGCCCCAGGACATGCTGGAGGTCCCGGCTCGAAGGAGCCAACAAGACCACATCATCCGCGAAAAGCAGAGATGAGATCCATTGGCTCCCGAACCAGATCCCCTCTGGCCCGTGGCTGCGCCTAGAAATTCTATCCATAAAAGTAATGAACAGAACCGGTGACAAAGGGCAGCCCTGCCGGAGTCCAACATGCACTGGGAACAGGTCTGGCTTACTGCCGGCAATGCGAACCAAGCTCCTGCTCCGGCAGTACAGGGACCGTACGGCCCTTAACAGAGGGCCTCCAACCCCGTACTCCCGGAGCACCCCCCACAGTACGCCACGAGGGACACGGTCGAATGTCTTCTCCAAGTCCACAAAACACATGTGGACTAGTTGGGCAAACTCCCATGAACCCTTGAGCACCCTGCGGAGGGTATAGAGCTGGTCCAGTGTTCCACGGCCAGGACGAAAACCGCATTGTTCCTCCTGGATCCGAGGTTCGACTATCGGCCGAATTCTCCTCTCCAGTACCCTGGAATAGACTTTCCCGGGGAGGCTGAGGAGTGTGATCCCCCGATAGTTGGAACACACCCTCCGGTCCCCCTTTTTAAATAGGGGGACCACCACCCCGGTCTGCCAGTCCAGAGGCACTGTCCCCGACTGCCACGCGATGCTGCAGAGACGTGTCAGCCAAGACAGCCCCACAACATCCAGAGACTTGAGGTACTCAGGGCGGATCTCATCCACCCCCGGTGCTTTGCCACTGAGGAGCTTACGGACTACCTCAGTGACTTCGGCTTGGGTGATGGATGGGTCAACCTCTGAGTCCCCAGCCTCTGCTTCCTCTATGGAAGGCGTGTCAGTGGGATTGAGGAGATCCTCGAAGTATTCCTTCCACCGCCCGACGATGTCCCCAGTCGAGGTCAACAGCTCCCCACCTCCACTGTAAACAGTGTTGGTGGAGGACTGCTTCCCCCTCCTGAGGTGCCGGATGGTTTTTTCAGAATTTCTTCGAGGCCGACCGGTAGTCCTCCTCCATGGCCTCCCCGAACTCTTCCCAGACCCGAGTTTTTGCTTCCGAGACTGCCCGTGCTGCCGCACGCTTGGCCTGCCGGTACCCGTCAGTTGCCTCAGGAGTCCCCCGGGCCAGTCAGGCCCGGTACTCCTTCTTCAGCTTGACAGCAACCCTTACTTCCGGGGTCCACCACCGGGTTCGGGGATTGCCGCCGCGACAGGCACCGGAGACCTTACGGCCACAGCTCCGGACAGCCGCGTCAACAATGGAGGTGGAGAACATGGTCCATTCGGACTCAATGTCCCCAGCCTCCCTCGTGATCTGGTCAAAGCTCTCCCGGAGGTGGGAGTTAAAGATCTCCCTGGCAGAGGGTTCTGCCAGACATTCCCAGCAGACCCTCACGATACGTTTGGGTCTGCCAGGTCTGTCCAGCTTCCTCCCCCGCCAGCGGATCCAACTCACCACCAGGTGGTGATCAGTTGACAGCTCAGCCCCTCTCTTCACCCGAGTGTCCAAGACATACGGCCGGAGGTCAGATGACACGACCACAAAGTCGATCATTGATCTCCGGCCTAGGGTGTCCTGGTGCCACGTGCACATATGGACACCCTTATGCTTGAACATGGTGTTCGTTATGGACAAACTGTGACTAGCACAGAAGTCCAGTAACAAAACACCACTCGGGTTCCGTTCCTCCCAATCACACCCCTCCAGGTAACACTGTCATCGCCCACGTGGGCGTTGAAGTCCCCCAGGAGAACGACGGAGTCCCCGGTTGGAGCACTCTCCAGTACCCCTCCCAGGGACTCCAAGAAGGCCGGGTACTCTGCACCGCTGTTCGGCCCATAAGCCGAGACAACGGTGAGAGTCCTATCCCCGACCCGAAGGCGCAGGGAAACGACCCTCTCGTTCACCGGGGAGAACTCCAACACATGGCGGCTGAGCTGGGGGGCTATAAGCAAGCCCACACCAGCTCGCCGCGGGCAACTCCAGAGTAGAAGAGAGTCCAGCCTCTCTCAAGGAGTTGGGTTCCAGAGCCCAGGCTGTGCGTGGAGGTGAGCCCGACTATTTCTAGCTGGTACCGCTCAACCTCCCGCACCAGCTCAGGCTCTTTCTCCCCCAGTGAGGTGACATTCCATGTCCCCATGGCTAGAGTCACCACCCGGGGATTGGGCCGCCGGGGCCCCCGCCCACGACAGCCACCCATATCCCTCTGCACCGGCCCCTTCCACGTTGCTCGTTCGGGCTGCGCCCGGCCACCAGGCGCTCGCCTGCGAGCCCCAACCCCAGGCCTGGCTCCAGGGTGGGGCCCCGGTGACGCCGATCCGCGCGACGTGCACGTCCTTGGTATTCTTGCTTTCATCAGGGGCGAGCTTTTAGATTCATACTCACATAAAAACAATCCTAACCCAGACAATTTCTCAGACTTGTGTATATGACAGTAGAATTTCGTGTACAACAATTTTATTTGCAAACAAATGTTTAACATTACGAATACGAATGTTAGAATCATGGACACGTCTTTTTGACAGCGATCTTACTCCATATCCTTGTTGACTGTTGCTAGTTTCTCCAGCAGCTTCTGTGTCTGAAGAATAAAATGTGAATTAACATCTCTGGTGGTCTTCTTCTCTGTCTAACAGGAGACCAGCCTCTACTGGACCAGGACCTGAACCTGGACCTGAACCTGGACCTGAACCTGAACCCAGCTGTGTTTCCTTCAAGAGTGACCGGTCAAAGAATGCAATCATTTTTTTCAAACAAGAACATTCCTCAGACAGACAGTAAGTTGTTGTCATGTTGCTCTCTGTTGATGTTTGTCCTCATTAAATCCAGTCTGACGGAAGGGCTGTGTGTTATATCGGACGTTACAAGGGCCCATCCCATCCGGACTCCATGGGGCCTGTACAGAAACCCATATGAAGAGTAAAAAACTCTGATAATTGATATACCAGCTGATTAGATATAAAATATATAAAAACAAATAACATATTTTCTGATCTCTTAAATATAGTTCAAACACTTGAGACAAAGATATGAACTGAAGGCAAGTAGTAAAGTTTTACAAATACATCTAAAATCACGTGGAGCACTTTGAGACTCAGATGTTAAGTGTTTTTTCTTGTCTGTCCACATGAATATAGCTTATATTTACAGATGTTGAATTCATTATTATCTTTATATTTAGGACATTGTGTTGTTAATTACCCAAAAGCAACACACACAAATGTCAATAAATGACTTTCAGGTCACAATCAAGTTTGTAGGAAAAACAAACCAGTACTTTAGTTTTTTGGTGTCAGATTCAAATTTATTGCAGACATTTTATAAACAAATAGACATAATGAATAATTTTTTCATTCTACAATGTTGGAATCTCAAATGAATACAAGTTTATTGAGACTCTTCACCAATTTGCACTGGACAGTTAGCATCCAGCTAGCTTGTGTTAGTTGTGTGTTGCTGTCCACAGTATTAAACTGGTCAAGAGCTGGAGGAACTAAACCAGACAAGCTGCTGTACCAACCCAGTAAACTGACTGACTGTTGATTCACAGTGGGATCAGCAGTACGACCAACACTTTGATGTCAGAGGAAACCATCTGATTCAATGACGTCATCAACACTTTAACTCAAAGGACCTTCAGCTTGTGTTTGTCTCTGGGTGGACAGAAACAATGTGACTGATTCTTCATGATTCCTCCACAGAGTCGACCAGGAGAGCTCAGAGGTTCCCAGAGGTCCGTCTGTCCAGCAGCATCAGACACACCTGGACTCCATATTTATGGTCTGTACATGGACAACAACTACTTTTACATCCAGTCTGTTCACAATAATCTCCATGCTGCACTTTACAGACCAGTGGTGAATCTGTCAAACATGTATCTGATGTTAAATGTTGTCATCACATAATATTTTGTTTCAGCTGCTGGAGGAGAACATTGTGACTTTTGTGAAGAACGAGCTGAAGAAGATCCGAAAGGTTCTGAGTTCAGATTACCCAGAATGCATAGAGAGTCAGAGGGAGGATGAGGAGGTGTTGGTTGGTGAGGATGAAGAGCAGAGGAGGAGCAGCAGAGAGGCATTTCTGAAGATCACACTTCACTTCCTGAGGAGAATGAAGCAGGAGGAGCTGGCTGACCGTCTGCAAAGCAGTAAGAGGATTTCTCTAAAGATTTAACATGATGGATCAGTGAGACGTTTACTGAAGTCTGATGATGATGAATCTGTTTATATATACAATCTTTAGGGGTAGGAAATTGTCTTATTTTCTTCATAAGTAACTTAATGAACTTTTTTGTTGTGTGTCCATTTAGAACATCTTGCTGCAGTTTGTCAGCGTAAACTTAAATCTGACCTTCAGAAGAAGTTCCAGTGTGTGTTTGAGGGGATCGCTAAAGCAGGAAACCCAACCCTTCTGAATCAGATCTACACAGAGCTCTACATCACAGAGGGAGGGACTGCAGAGGTCAATGATGAACATGAGGTCAGACAGATTGAAACAGCATCCAGGAAACCACACAGACCAGAAACAACAATCAGACAAGAAGACATCTTTAAAGCCTCACCTGGAAGAGATGAACCAATCAGAACAGTGATGACAAAGGGAGTGGCTGGCATCGGGAAAACAGTCTTAACACAGAAGTTCACTCTGGACTGGGCTGAAGACAAAGACAACCAGGACATACAGTTCACATTTCCATTCACTTTCAGAGAGCTGAATGTGCTGAAAGAGAAAAAGTTTAGCTTGGTGGAACTTGTTCATCACTTCTTCACTGAAACCAAAGAAATCTGCAGGTTTGAAGAGTTCCAGGTTGTTTTCATCTTTGATGGTCTGGATGAGTGTCGACTTCCTCTGGACTTCCACAACACTGAGATCATGACTAATGTTAGAGAGTCCACCTCAGTGGATGTGCTGCTGACAAACCTCATCAGGGGGAAACTGCTTCCCTCTGCTCACCTCTGGATAACCACACGACCTGCAGCAGCCAATCAGATCCCTCCTGGGTGTGTTGACATGGTGACAGAGGTCAGAGGGTTCACTGACCCACAGAAGGAGGAGTACTTCAGGAAGAGATTCAGAGATGAGGAGCAGGCCAGCAGAATCATCTCCCACATCAAGACATCACAAAGCCTCCACATCATGTGCCACATCCCAGTCTTCTGCTGGATCACTGCTACAGTTCTGGAGGATGTGTTGAAGACCAGAGAGGGAGGAGAGCTGCCCAAGACCCTGACTGAGATGTACATCCACTTCCTGGTGGTTCAGTCCAAAGTGAAAAATGTCAAGTATGATGGAGGAGCTGAGACAGATCCACACTGGACTCCAGAGAGCAGGAAGATGGTAAGTCTCTGGGAAAACTGGCTTTTGATCAGCTGCAGAAGGGAAACCTGATCTTCTATGAATCAGACCTGACAGAGTGTGGCATCGATATCACAGCAGCCTCAGTGTACTCAGGAGTGTTCACACAGATCTTTAAAGAGGAGAGAGGACTGTACCAGGACAAGGTGTTCTGCTTCATCCATCTGAGTGTTCAGGAGTTTCTGGCTGCTCTTCATGTCCATCTGACGTTCATCAACTCTGGAGTCAATCTGCTGTCAAAAGAAAAGCAGTCAACATCCCGGTGGTCTGATGTCTTTGGAGGCAAATCAACACGTTTCTACCAGAGTGCTGTGGACAAGGCCTTACAGAGTGCAAACGGACATCTGGACTTGTTCCTCCGCTTCCTCCTCGGTCTTTCACTGCAGACCAATCAGACTCTCCTCCGAGGTCTGCAGACACAGACAGGTAGAAGCTCAAAAACCAATCAGGGAATAGTCGAGTACATGAAGAAGAAGATCAGTGAGAATCTGTCTCCAGAGAGAAGCATCAATCTGTTCCACTGTCTGAATGAACTGAACGATCGTTCTCTAGTGGAGGAGATCCAACAGTACCTGAGTTCAGGACGTCTCTCCACAGATAAACTGTCCCCTGCTCAGTGGTCAGCTCTGGTCTTCATCTTACTGTCATCAGAAGAAGATCTGGACGTGTTTGACCTGAAGAAATACTCTGCTTCAGAGGAGGCTCTTCTGAGGCTGCTGCCAGTGGTCAAAGCCTCCAACAAAGCTCTGTAAGTATGAAGAAGTGTTTTCAGAATGCAGTAACTGTGCTGTTATTGACCCAAATGGAAATAATTTTCTTCATTATTCTTTTTCAAGACAGAGTGTCTCTAACCTCTCAGAGAGAAACCATGCTACTTATTATTGTTTCATGTCTGTTAAATCCAGATGTAGTTTTGTTGATTCTTTATATCTCCGACATATTAGAGTAAAACAGAAAGCAAGTCTACATGTGCTACAATGATATGATGAATACTGTGTCACCTAATGTCTTTTTTACTGTTCACGCTCCAGACTGAGTGACTGTAACCTCTCAGAGAGAAGCTGTGAAGCTCTGTCCTCAGTTCTCAGCTCCCAGTCCTCTAGTCTGAGAGAACTGGACCTGAGTAACAACAACCTGCAGGATTCAGGAGTGAAGCTACTTTCTGCTGAACTGAAGAGTCCACGCTGTGTCCTTGAAACTCTTAGGTCAGGATTCATTATTTTATGTCATTAGTTCATATAACTGTACAATTGGAGCAGGTCTTGATCACACTCCTAATATAATTCAATTTATTTAAGAGACCCAACATTTTCCTCATAAGCAAGCAGTTGTTACAGTGTCATGAAAAAAACTGACTTTTAACAGGCAGAAATCTCAAGTACAACCGGACCAAGTAGTGAGACGCCATCTGTCTCAACTGGTTGGGTTGAGAGAGAGAGAGAGAGAGAGAGAGAGACACAGAAGCCCCATTAACACTGCCTCTTCAAGGCAGGAATCTTGCATCAATATTCCACCTCACTGTAGGTGTAAAAGTTACAAAGGTGGAATGGGGAAACAGTTTCATTCCACCTCTGATCCTCCAACAGAGGTAATAACAGAGCCACAACAGAGGTGAGACAACATCTGTGTGGACAGGAGTGTGATGTTCTGATAGTGTTCATAGTCTGACAACTTAACAGATCCTTCACTCATCAAAGTAACAAAAAAAAACCCAAAAACAATGACACCCCTGATATATAATATATATATTAAAATATATGCTCCCTTCAGGATGAACTGTAATTTCTTTGTTGATCCTCTGACTTTTCATCTGATGCCATCATCAGGTCATCATTTTAACCTGTACAATATGTTGGTTCATGGCCAGATTTTTGCAAAACTAATGGCATTTCTATCAGCTTCAGTTATACTCAATGTTTAGTGCTGATTATTGAAAACTAAGGTGATGAATATAATAAATGTTAAACCCTTAAACACAGATGTGCACTCAATTATTAGGACCATCAGCTGATCCGCGATGTGTGTTGTTTTGTGTGTCTGCAGGCTGTCAGGCTGTCTGATCACAGAGGAAGGCTGTACTTCTCTGGCCTCAGCTCTGGACTCCAACCCCTCCCATCTGAGAGAGCTGGACCTGAGCTACAATCATCCAGGAGACTCAGGAGTGAAGCAGCTTTCTGCTCGACTGGAGGATCCAGGCTGTAGACTGGACACTCTCAGGTATGTAGAGTCCTGCTGCAGCCACAGACAGTCAGTAGCCCCATTCACACTGCACACTGCCAATTCTTCACCTCTGTGTGAACTTCTCAGAGGTGACGAGGGGTGAAATTTCGCTCCGGCGCTGATCCGCCTCTGGGGGTAGTATCAGGGGCGCATTATTGGCGAACTGAACCAACCTTCACTCAACTAATTAAAGACAATTGTCAAAGTCAAAGTCAAAGTCATTTTATTTCGTCTCCCCAGGGAGAAATTTGTTTTGGGTATAGGGAAAATTCCTGCATCAATAACAACAGTAAAACATACACATACCACATACAACAAACAGAGGCATCCAGCCCCCTATAAAAAAGACAGTGAAAGTATA
Source organism: Sparus aurata (assembly GCF_900880675.1). Classification (NCBI taxonomy): domain Eukaryota; kingdom Metazoa; phylum Chordata; class Actinopteri; order Spariformes; family Sparidae; genus Sparus; species Sparus aurata. The sequence continues at coordinate 25,829 of NW_022045156.1, read as the reverse complement.
GAAATATTATATATATATAATATAATATATATAATATAATAATATTAGGGCTACTGTGCAAATTGCCATCCATGTGCTTGTGCAAGAGAGCTATCCAACATTCATTCTGTTCTGCCTTGCATGCCTTACGACCACTTCTTCATGCTTACATAATCATCCATGCATCCAGTCCATTCTGTATACATTCCTTTATACATTAATCTCTTCCCATGCGTTCAATCATAAAAAATATACATTCATTGCTCCATTTCTATACCCACATACATTTAACCTTAAAAAGTTCATTACTTCCTAGTCTACAATCAGTCATATGTAAATACTCCATTTCTTCATTCAGCCCTGACCATACATTTCAATCCTACAAAAACATACATTTGTTGTTCCATTTATACCCATACATTCAGCCATGTGGATACATTACTTCCTATATTCAATCATGATCACCGTTTTTCATTGATGAGCTTGATTGAGAGGGGGATGAATGAATGTTTATACCTGTTGTGTTTGCGCAGAGAAACCCTGTACCCCCTGCCTGAATTCAACAATATATATTCAGGATACAACAGATGGGAGCTGTCAGATAGGATATACTTAGCCTGACTTATTGTTGCCTGGTCAAAGAGCTCCTGCGGGTTGAGAGGAGCTGGTGTTCCCATAATTTTGCCTGCTGTCTTAACTAGGTTAAAAATCTGGGTTTTAGATTTGACTGTTTTGACCAGCTGGTAATACCATAACGAAGAATAGACTCAATTGTTGCCCTATAGAAGATTAGCATGATATTTTTACTGACCTCAAACACTCTAAGTCTGCGCAAGAAGTGGAGGCGCTGATGAGTTCTGGCACAAACATCAGCCACGTGTGTGCGCCAGCTCAGGTCACTGTCTGTGAACTCCTAGATATTTAAAGGAGGTCACCTGTTTAATGTCAGCACCGTGGATGGCCCCAGTGCTTTGGTCTCCAACTGATCTGGGATCTACCAGCATTTCTAGAGTCCTTTTTGTATTGATATGAAGTTGATGTAGATCGCACCAATTAACAAACTTGTCCACACCAGCTCTGTGAACGCTTATGTTGGTGTTTTTAGTGAGAAGACTGACAATGACAGTATCGTCAGAAAATGTTACTATGTGTTGGTTCGGTTCAGAACTGACACAGTTGTTAGTGTATATTGTAAATAGGAAAGGTGAGCTGACGCGCCCTTGGGGGGCGCCAGTGCTGCAGACTGCTGGATCTGACAGAGCCGAGTAAAATTTCACCTGTTGTGGCCTGTTAGACAGCAATGAGTGATACAACCTGATTAAGAAAGGGTTAACTTTTAACTCCACTAGTTTCCTGAGAAGGATGTCTGGCTGAATCAGATTAAATGCTGAACTGAAATCAACAAAAAGCTGTCTGGCATATGCATTAGGACTTTCTAAGTGTTCAAGTGTGAGGTGCATTACTGTTGATATGGTATCACTTATGCTCCGGTTTTTAGTGTAGGCAAATTGGTGTTTGTCGAGCATAGGTTCCACTTCTGTATGGAGTACCTCAATCATAAGCCTCCCTAATGACTTGAAAACATTTGAAGTAATGGCCACCGGTCGGTAGTCATTGTCCTCCTGGGGACATGCCTTCTTTTGTACTGGAATTATGATCTGTCAATCTGTCTGTTTCCAAAGATTTGGTACCGTGTGCGTGTCTATAGCCAGCAGAAATAGTTTATGCCATACTGGAGAGAGTTCTTCAGCAAAACTTTTAAGAAGGAAGGCCGACAGATTGTCCAGGCCTGTTGCTTTGTTAGTCTGTATGCTTTTAAACACCTTTGTTACAGTGTGTGGTTCTAACACAATTCTGTCCCAGTTCACATTACAAATGACATTATCTAACACTGCCGCACATTCATTAAAATTATCTGTATTAAAACGCATATAAAAATCATTCAGTTCGTTTGCCCTTGCCTCTTTGTTCTGGGCAAGCAGGGGCTTCTTTTTTGGGTCCATGTTGGTCATTTGTCTGATAGTGTCCCACAGTTCTTTTGTGTTGGACTCTAGCAGATTTTGTTCTGCCCGTTCCCTGTGTTGCTGCCGAGCTGCCTTCATTTGTGCATTGAGATCTTTTTGTGCAGCGCAGACTCCTGCTTTATCACCAGATTTAAAGGCTGCTCTCTTTCTGTTGATGCATTCCTTAATGCTTTTTGTAATGTATGGTTTGTTGTTAGTTGTTGTTGTTATCGTTTGACAGTTTTCAGGGGTATAACAGAATCTATACAGAAAGATATGTATGCAGTGATTGATACCGTGATACTGTCTATGTCTACATCCTCGAACAAGATGTCCCAGTCTGTGGAAAGAAAGCATCCCTTCAGCTCCTCCATTTTGTCACTGGACCATACCTTCACAGACTGAGTCACTGGTTTACTGGACTTGAAAACTGACCTATATGTGGGGAGCAACTGGATTTCATTGTGATCAGAGTTACTCAGGGGAGGTCTGGCTCTGGCTGTGTAGGCATCTTTGATATTGCCATAGCATTTATCAAGAATGTTGTTATTTCTCGTGCTACATTTAACATATTGATGAAATCCAGGCAATGATTTGTTAAGGCTGCAGTGGTTAAAATCTCCAAGTATAAACATGGTGGCGTCAGGTTTAGTCTGTAGATGGTGATGGACACAGTCAGTGATTGCATTAGCCCTCTGCAAGCATTCCCACTCGGCGGAATATACACAACACACTAGGGCTGCACAATATTGGAAAAAATGTACATTGCGATTTTTTTTAACCCTGCGATATATATTGCAATGTGAAAAAATACAGGAATTTTCATCAGATGACCTGAATAGCACTTTATGTTATGCTGCACTGCTGCTATCTTGTGGACAATTAACCTGCACTGATCTCACCTCTTATTGTCAATGTTATGAGTATGGCTTCTGTCTGTGTGTTGGAGAGATTCGCATTGTTATCTTTCATTGTTTGCTTTTATTGTGCTGGGACCTGAGTACATGTTTCGTTCTATCATTCGTGAATTGAATGACAATAAACAAACCTTTAAACCTTTTGAGCTCTCCATCTTAAAATGCAACATTCTAGCTTCATAATTAGATTAAGTAACCAACAATGAGTGATAAACAGGTTATTTAACGACTGAAATCTGTTTTTTGTTTTGGACGACAGGGTCGGATGCCTGGAGATTATTAGCGACACATCTACAAAAATATACCTGCATTTCAAAATGATAATCATATGAGCTCATTCATGCGTGCTTGCGCCCTCCCAGAACTCCCATTCCCCACGCTAGCTTACTTTCATTTTTAAAACTTGCGTCCGTCCTTCGGGTGCAGGTCAGGCGTCGGTATCAATTTATAGCGTGTCGGCTCGGGTGCAGAATGTAATTTGTGCTACTGTCAGAAAACCGGTTTTCTGTTTTAAGTATGGCGGGTGCGGGTTTGCAAAGACCCGTGCAGGACTCTGCTGTGTGGTACCGACGTAAATACAAATGAGTTGTGTTACCTCTCGTTGTGGCACAGAACATGTGTTTGGTCAATATCGTCCTTATTGTAGCCGAAATAACTCCAGATAACTGACGTTGCTTTTCTTTTTGGCACCAAGTCTTTGTTTTCCCGATGTTCTCTTGTTCCTTGCTCATTTTTCAATGTTGTCACCAGCGACTCACTCCATGTGCAGGGGCTGGTCTGCTTTGGCACACTGATTAAGAACTAATGTGATTGGTGGATCGCTGCGCATGCAGAGTCTGCATGTAGAGTCTGTGTCAGGTTCCTTTGAAATTAGATGAATTCATTTGCGTCCTACATCGCAGGCTCTGCGATGTGACTATTGCACACACATACATCGTGATGGCGATGCGCAAGCAATATATTTTGCAGCTCTACAACACACACAAATAAGTTAGTAAATTCCCTTGGTAGGTAATGTGGCCGCAGGGAAACAGACAGCAGCTCGAGATTGGGATTACAAATTTTGTCTCTTACTGCAAAGTTACAACACCAACTATCCTTCATGTACATACACACCCTCTCCCCCATGTCTTCCCTGAGTTTGCATCTCTATCCAGACGAATATGTGAAAAACCTTCAATTTGAATGTAGATATCCGTCCCGTCTTCGCCAAACCACGTTTCCGTAAAAGCCATTAGACCGGACTCACGATGTTCGTAGCAGGCTCCCACCTGTTGACGCAAATCGTCCAGCTTATTTTTCAGAGAACGGGGGTTGCAGAGAAGCATAGGTGGTAGGGCTGGGCAATTATGCTAAAAATAATAATCACGATTATTTTGATTGATATTGAAATCACGATTAATATAAACGATTATTCACTGATTTCAAAAAAAGGATTTATTGAGCCACCAAAACTCAACTTTAAAAATAACTTTTAGAAAAACAACCAGATAGATTAGTAACAAGTAAAAAAGTAAATGATAATAATATTTGTATGTTTGCGTGATGGCAACACGTACCGCTTGTCCAAAATCTTGACCAGTGTCTTGAAGCCTGGGTTGCTAACTGTACTGACAGGGCACATCATGTCCTCAGCTAGCATGAATGTCACAGCCTCCGTTATCTCTCGCTGTCGCCGGGAGCCGGTGGGATATGGAGCGGCACAGTAAAGAGTGTCATCAATGGAGGACTGCGGTGGCAGTGGCTGTGGCTGAAGTTGACGCTCTTGCACTTTTTTGGGTCTTTTGCTCCTTCAATACTTTGTCATAGACCACTTTATGGTTAAATAAATGTGTCGTGTTGCTGTGGGGTGCAGACACGACGGTGTGACAAACTTTGCAAACAATCTCCTTCTGCTCCACGTCCGACGATTTGAAGCCAAAATGTCTCCAAATGACCGAAGTTGTCCTACCTTTCTTTTCAACTAAAGGCTCAGGCTGCTTTTCTGCCATGTTGTCAATCGCTCGTTCCACAATTGATCCACACACTCACTGCTGCAGCTGCAGGCGACACAGGTGCGTTCACTGTGCTTTTACAGCGCAGTAATTTGCATACACACTGCGTGGCGGTACGTTAATCGTTTTTCTTCGATTACAGTGTTTTCATGATCGTGAGAAGCCTAAATCGAAATCGCGATCAAAATTTGATTAATCACCCAGCCCTGATAGGTGGTAGCGGTAGCTTGGTAGATCCTCGGGTGCGATGTCTAATGACGCCTCTCCTCCCCCGTTTCCTGGCTTTCCAGCCCTGCTTGGTGCCCGGTCCAGGGTGTCGTCGTAGCTCCCCCGGCACTTTATGCAGCAGGTCAGGCGACGGTAGCACTCCACTGTCCCGCCGTCCCAGCAGCTCTGCCCAGCTGTACTTCAGCAGGCCGCCATTGACGGACTTCTCAGCATAACACCGAACGACTTGGCCAGATAGAATTAGCCATGTCAACACTAGTTGCGTTCTCCTCCAGTTCCTTTTACACACGCGCAACTTATAGTTCCCATCACGAATCATGTCCAGCGAATTTGCGCACTTGGTCCACATGTGAAAATCATAAAAGAAAGACTGAAAGGACGCCATCACAAATGAACAAATGAACGAACAAACGAGATGCAGCAAGAGCCCTCCTCCATGTCGCCAGCAGAGCAGCGCCATATTGGTGTATAGTCCCACAAACCAATGTTACCCGACCAAACAAAAGCTGAGGAAGAAAATACAGCAGATACACGTGAAGCATTTGTCCTTCTGCCTGTCCTCCCGTCCAGACTTTAACTCACCAAGTGTTTGTGTTGAAAAATAAATCTCTGTGACGGTCAGCCCTCCCAACTGAGACTTCAGTGAATTTTCCCCCAGAAAACAGTCTCCATCCCCGTTAGTGAGTCAGACAGCGTCGAGTTTACTGATGGTAATTATTTACTTATGTAACTGAGATCCTGACCCACCAAACATCCTTGAAAGTTACGTTTTTTGCTCTAAATCACTACACGTTATAACACCATCCATATGATTGTAAACTATTCCTGCAGCTCTCTACAGTAGTTGGTGGACCTCTGGTTTAATGCTGTTGTAATTTACTTCAGCCTGGCTCGTATCTTCTGACTGTCCGGTGGAAAGAGTTAAAGAGTTTAAGTTTCTCGGTTTATGGATGGATGATAGACTAACATGGAAAAGCCATATAGAAAAAATTGTATGCAAGTGTGAAAAGGTGATTAATATCCTTCGATGTCTGGCTGGGAGTGACTGGGGTGCTGATCGAGATACTCTATGATCTATCGTGCTATGATTAGATCTATTCTGGATTATGGTTGTGTGGTTTTTGGTTCAGCTGCCAAATCTGTGATATGTAAACTGGACCGGGTTCAGGCTAAGGCCTTGAGAGTCTGTAATGGTGCCTTTAGGATGACTCCTATTCCTGCTCTACTTATTGAAATGAGAGAATTACCACTGGAAATCAGGAGGAAAAAGCTAGAGCTCCATTACTGGGCTAAGCTAAGTTGCTCAAGTTATAGTTCTGCCTCAAGGTGTCTGCTAGAAAGTTCCTGGGAGTTTTCGGGTAATGGAAAGAAGCTAAATTTTTTACATTATATGAAACAGTTGGCAGGGGATTTTGGAGTAGAATGTCAGAGAATGGCTGGGCATGTGTGGACTCTTGTTCCGCCTTGGTTTCTTCCTGAACATGAGGTTTTGCTGTCTCTCCTCGAAGAAGGGAGAAATAGTCAGTGTAGAGATGTGAGAATGATCCTGAATCAGTTTGAAGGATTCATGAACATTTTTACTGATGGATCAAAGGATCCTGTCTCGGGAAAAACTGGGGCTGGGATTTTCGTTGCAGATGAGAATCTTCAATTTAGCATTCGCTTATCGGACAGTTTATCTGTATTTTCAGCTGAACTGTTGGCAATTTTAAAAGCTTTGGAGTGGATAGAGCAAAATAAGCCTCAGAACAATGTTATTTGTTCAGATTCTGCTGCCGCTTTGGTGGCTCTAGAAGTAGGCTCCTCAAGTGGCCGCCCGGATCTGGTAATGGAGATTCTGTGTTGTCTCTTAATAATTGAGAGTTCAGGGTGCCATTTGTGTTTTATGTGGGTGCCTGGACGCTTCGGGGTAGAGGGAAATGAAGTTGCCGACAGGTTGGCTAGAGAGTCATTGTCTAAAGAAAATATAGATTTGAATGTCATGATGGGTAAGAGTGAATGTGTGAGTATCTGTAATGAAAAACTTGAGTTGCAGTGGCAGAATGAGTGGAACCAGGAGCAGAGGGGAAGGCATTATTTTTGTTTGCAACCCTCAGTAAAGTGTAAAAAATGGAAAAGTATGTTTGGGCGGAAGGATTTATTGAGCCACCAAAACTCAACTTTAAAAATAACTTTTAGAAAAACAACCAGATAGATTAGTAACAAGTAAAAAAGTAAATGATAATAATATTTGTATGTTTGCGTGATGGCAACACGTACCGCTTGTCCAAAATCTTGACCAGTGTCTTGAAGCCTGGGTTGCTAACTGTACTGACAGGGCACATCATGTCCTCAGCTAGCATGAATGTCACAGCCTCCGTTATCTCTCGCTGTCGCCGGGAGCCGGTGGGATATGGAGCGGCACAGTAAAGAGTGTCATCAATGGAGGACTGCGGTGGCAGTGGCTGTGGCTGAAGTTGACGCTCTTGCACTTTTTTGGGTCTTTTGCTCCTTCAATACTTTGTCATAGACCACTTTATGGTTAAATAAATGTGACGTGTTGCTGTGGGGTGCAGACACGACGGTGTGACAAACAGTTCAAGGATGAAGCTGTTTTAACTAGGCTGAGGCTGGGGCATTGCTGTCTAGCAAGTTGCTTAAAAGTCATAGGTAAACATGAGAATGGGTTGTGTGAATGTGAAGAAATGGAGACGGTGGTGCATGTGCTTTTTTCTTGTAACCTATATTCCAGTCAGAGACGACAGCTCTTTATAGACCTGTATGATCTGGGTCTGACTGTGATTTCCTTTCGAGGTATCTTTGCATTAGGGGAAAAAAAAAAAAAATTAGAATCTTTTGGGAGGGCAGTATTAAAATGTTTGCACTCTGCTGGATTATATGAGAAAATTTAGTTAAGTAGTTCTGGTTATGATCAGTGGAGGGCAGCATTACGCTGGATAGCGTACAGCCTGCTAGAATTCCAGAAGAAGAAGCTAGCTGGCTAAAGGCTAACATTAGTGACCGTTAGCTAGCGCGCTAAAGGCCGCCAACGTTAGCTAACAGCCGTTAGTCACGCGAGTCCTTCTTCATTTGAACTTTTAGCTAGCTAGCTAACATTAGCTAACATGTCTGGAGACATGTGAACCACAGACAGACAGAAAGAAAGACCAGGGTTCTCCCCAGAAATTTTGAGTGAAGCGGCGCACCGTCTGTCCGGGGGGGGTGCGAACGCTCGTCAACGTCAGTCGGGGGGGGGAGAGATACGGACAGACGGTCATCGACTCCGTCAGCCGGGGGACGGACGGACGCTCATCGCCGTCAGCCGGGAGCTCCTAGCCGTCAACCGGGGGACGGACAGACGGACGCTCGTCACTGTCACGCGCGGAGTATAGCGGCGCTGACCTAGCGGTATAGTGGCGCAACGCCGCTGTTCCAGCGTCTGGGGAGAACCCTAAAGACAGATTCCTGGCTTCATAGTCAGATGTTCCTCTGGTCACACCTGGACACATCATGTTTACCACAGCAGATTTCAGACTAAGAGCATACTTGCCAACATTGGGTTGTGAAAATTAGGGAGATTTTTTTTCATCGATGTATCGGCCCAAGTAACAAGGTTCCTTCGCCAGGTGTGCGATTTATTTGTCATAATTTCTTGCCTTATATTTTAAACCACACATGTCCAAAATTCTTAGGACAGTGTTTCCCCTAAATTTTTTTATAGCAGCTGTGCTCTGAGTTGATAACCTAGCAACACTGGGGGTCTGGGGGCATGCCCCCCCCCCCCCCGGAAGAACATTTTGAAAAATTACCCTTTAAATCTCACCTACTGGTGAGATTTTTGAAAAAAAAATTCATTTTCAGAATTTCACAATCAGAATCTAAGACATTAGACAAAATAGTGTAGAAGCTGACATTGCTTCTTGAAAATATGTTAACATCCTGAGCATTAGAGAACTTTTTTATTTTCAGAAGTCAGTGGGCCACATGACATGGAAGCTATTGAGAAAAATAATCGTAATTTCTGCATATTAATATTCATATTAAATAGAGGAAGCACTAAAATTCAATAACATAGGTGTCTTATTCGTCCAGTTTACTGATACAATCTGCAGCTGGTTTGGAGTCACTGGGTTACATAACATGAAAGATAGTGAAAAGAACAGCAATTATTTTGTATTAATATATTTATGCTAAGTAATTTAATGACGGTCCCTAAATTAGTCTCCAGTGATTCAGTGCGAGGCTCTGGGAGGTGAGCTGACCGTCCTCCTGCTGCTCACACTGGGAGAACCTCAGTAAAGTCTCAGCTGGACCCGAGTAGATATCCACAGAATATCCAAACTGAAACTAACTTCGATGAGTCGCCTGTTGCAGCCTTTGAATAGGATGATGAGGATTTCAGTCACTCAACTTCAACGGTGACTTGTAGAAATTATACAAATAATGACAATAATAATCGATTTCAAGATAACTTAGGGTGTGGTGCTTTCACTGTGTGCAACTTAAATTCCCCATTCACCCGTGATTAAACCTACAGAAATCATGTCATCATCAAAATGAAATGTCATTATGTTTACCAATACCCAACCCATGCCTTGCGCAACGCCCCCGCGCCCCCCTCCAAAAAACAAGAAAAAGAACGGATTTGCATGAATCACGAGAGCCTCATTTTCAGGTCGGAAAAGCCGGATTGCGGGATTTATCAGGAACAATCACACACCTGCTCATCCGCACAGGCAGGCCAGGATTGCCAGATACTGCAACAAATATGCCCCACAATCTTACTTGTTTCCTTTACTGTAAAATCGGGAGATTAACGGGAGAAATTACTGACCGGGAGCATTGAGGGAGATAGGGTTAAAAATCGGGAGTCTCCCGTGTGAATCGGGAGAGTTGGCAGCTATGTAAGAGACATTTTCTGTCATTGTTTCTGCTTTTAATGGCATCAAACATGACATGAAGTTCTCCTCACAGTAACTATTACTGCTGTAATATACATCAGATATCAATCCAGCACCAAACTATAGTAACATGAACATGTCAACACATGAAACCATGAAACTGTTTCTATCACAACAGGTTCAGTGACACTTGTGAGGTTCTGGAGGGAAACAGTCTGGGAGTCTCTGTCACTTGGTTTTGTGGCAGAGGTCGGGAACCAACGTCCAATGTTTTCTGATTGATTTATGACGTATAAATTATATTTGTTTCTTTGCACAGTAAAACAAAGCAGCAGAAACACAGCAAGAACAAAAAGCAGACTGTGCAGCTGAGATTCAGAAAAGCCCTCCAAGCTTCAAACAGGAATCGGACCTCAAAAGTTCTGACGTCCAAATCCAAAAGTCCTATAATATACAAACATAAGCACAAGTTGACATTGGATCAAACAGCAAGCGTAAGGTCGCCCACAGGAAACAGCAACAACATCCAATAAAATAAAGATGAAGTGATAAATCCAACAGGAGGTTTGTGTGTGTTCTCAGATGTTGTCGTCCTCTTTCACACACACCAACATCCTGTGGCTCACTCTCAGTGTGTGAGGAGAGTGGCAGAGGTGAAGAGGTTCAGGGAGAACAGGGAGAAGCAGCCTGATGGACAGATTGTGTTTCTGTGTATGAGAGTCATGTCATGTCCGTGTTTGCATGCTGAAAGAGGATGTGCTGCTCTGACCCCCCTCCTCCTTTCAGGGTGGAGCCTGCTGGAGTCCGATGGTTGACACCAGGTCTGAGGAAGTGTGAGTGTCTTTTTACTTTCATTCATGAAAACACTGTGACATCAATCATTCACATCTGTGATGTCATCATCACACGGATGACACATTAATAACTGCAGCTGTGTTGTGTCTTTTTCTCTCCATCAGATTCCTGTGAGCTCACAGTCGACACAAACACAGTCAGCAGAAACATCAAACTGTCTGACAACAACAGGAAGATGACACGTGTGGAGGAGGATCAGTCATATCCTGATCATCCAGAGAGGTTTGAGTCCTGGTGTCCTCAGCTGCTGTGTAGAACTGGTCTGACTGGTCGCTGTTACTGGGAGGTCGAGTGGAGAGGAAATGTTTATATATCAGTGAGTTACAGAAGAATCAGAAGGAAAGGAGGCAGTGATGACTGTTGGTTTGGATGGAATGATCAGTCCTGGAGTCTGGAGTGCTCTGATGATGGTCGTTACTCTGTCTGGCACAATAACAGACCAACAGACATCTCCTCCTCCTCCTCCTCCTCCTCCTCCTCCTCCTCCTCTGGTAGAGTAGCAGTGTATGTGGACTGTCCTGCTGGCACTCTGTCCTTCTACAGAGTCTCCTCTGACTCACTGATCCATCTCCACACCTTCAACACCACATTCACTGAACCTCTTTATCCTGGATTTGGGTTCAGGTTCAGTTCTGGTTCCTCAGTGTGTCTGTGTGGTGTTTAGTGTGCAGAGTCTCCTCCTGTCACAGAAACATTGTCAGTGCTGAACAGTTGAGTCTGTACAGGATCACAGTCACATCAATCTTTCAGCTTCTTGTAATAAATTCATCAGTCAACTTTGTACAAAATGATTCAAACTGATTGAAAAGATTCTTCATTTACATTTTAAACTTTTTATTAAATCGTGTAAATTGTGTTGACTTGTACTTTCTGTCATGTGTTGTTTTGAATTCCGGCTCTTGTTCCAATAAAATCCAGAACTATTAGTGAAATGTAAGAAACAGAAAACATTGACTCGTCTGCAGCTTTAAATGTAAAGGATCATTGTGAACAAAGTTGTGAATGGACAGTAAAATATGATCAAATGTACTCGACACTCCACCTGAAACACTATGACTTGTTTGATGTGTTTCTAATGATGAAACCAAAAGTTTGATGGCGTTGGTTAACACATGTAATTATGTCCGTAGTGACGTGATAAACTGCACAACATCTGTTCATTTCTGTCTGATTATTATATGAGAAGAAAACACATTTCAATGACAATCATTGTGTTTCTCTCAGTGTTTTGTGGCTGTTGAAGTCCAGCTGTATTTTCAGGACGTTTGTTGGATTTGAATCTCATCCATGAAAATAAACAGCTGTGAGAAAAGTCTGAGGTCATGGTTTTGAATCTTGATTGAGTTTGTGTTTGATTCTTATGTATGGAATGAAAAGCGCCCAGAGAAGAACTTCCAGTGCCCGTGGGATTGGTAGTGCAGTGGGTCTGTTCCTGGCTTGTAGTAACACAGGTTACAGGTATGACCTCTGCCTCCTCCTAAAGGACCTGGGATGGAAGCAATGAACCAGCAGCAACTAAACTTTTATTGAAGTGTGAGGATGTGACAAAGTTTTAAATCAACCTGTTTCTAAAAGGTTTCCACCTTTTAAAGGACGAGATGAGATGTCAGAACAAGTATCGGAGCGCTGGGCGGTCCTTATACCTCCTGTGGTTGAGTTTGAGGATCTCGAACAGTTCTTTAGCACCACTTTAAGTGCATCATATGTGACAGTCAACCATAACTATCATTGAATAGTGACTCAGTGGACCAACATCCCAACACATGTGATCCACAACCCAACAGCAACTCCCAGAATGTGTCCAAACCTCAAGTAGAATCACGTCAACCAACACCAAGTCATGACATTACTTACTTGAGCAGGTACGCACGCCAGACTGAGGGATCAGTAATCAATAATTATTCATGAACCAGATTGGTTCAGCAGATTGAGCAGCACCTGGTGACAGAGGAGAGAAAAAACAACAGGGCCTGACTCTTTATGAAGCTGCTGCTCAGAAGAGGGAGTGAAAACCTCTGAGAGACTCTTTGGTTGTTGTGTCCTGTTAGTTCAGCAGGTTGAAAGCAGGGTTGGAAGTTTTGAGGTTGTGGGTTGAAGTCTTGATTTATTTTTTTGAGTGTTGAGAAAAGAGTGAAATGTGAAAGAACAAAGAGCATCAGTCAGATCTAGTAGCTCAGGCTGATAGAAGCCTGATCAATAGTCTTGAGGTCGCTGGTTTGGGTGCAATTATTATAATATTCGGACTGAAAAGCTGAAACTCAAAGGCGCCCAGAGAAGCAATCCTAATGCGAAGTGGACTTTGTAGTGTGGTGGGTTATGCAACTGACTGGCAGCAGGAAAAACAAGGGTTGGAAGTTTGTGGTTTAATTCTTGATTGATGTTCAAAAGAATCAAAGACTATCACTCAGATCCAGTAGCTCAGGCTGATGCGGTCCTGAGGCTTGAAGAAAAAAAAGCTTTATTGTCATTTAGTTGTACCAACAAAAGTAGTGCAACAGAAATGAGATTACGTTTCTCCAGCATCAATAACACAAACACAGTAAACACAGTCAGTTTTGAATGCTGCTGTCCACCAAAAGGTTTCCACCTTTCAGAAACAGGTGAGCATCATCAAAGATTGTATAGTCTTAGGGTTGACTTTCACCAAAAAGACAACCCTAAGACTATGCAAACTTTGAAAGGTGGAAACCTTTTAGAAACAGGTGAGCATCAGATCAGAAGTGCTGAGGATGTGAGGTTCATAATTTTGAAGCTGAACACAGAGAAAAAGACTCAAAACCTTCAAGGAACTGATCATAAGACTCAGTAATCAAGTTGTTCAGGATGTTTGGGAATTCCTTGCAGTTTTTCATGATGTGAGTTGGACTGACTTTGGAGTCTGTTACCAAAAAGAAGAAGTGAAAACTCCTAATGAAGCTGAATTATGTCACGGCAAGTAGCTCAGTTAGTAAGAAGACTGAGCAGAAGATCCAAAGGTTGTGGATTCAATCCCCATTGAATATTGAAATTTTGACAAGGTGTTCATCAAAAAAGGCCTTAAAATGCTTTAAAAGTGAAAACAGCCCCACAGGTGAGCTGGGGATTGATCCCTGAACCTCAGGTGTTGAGAATAGAATCTCACATCCTCAGCATTTCAGATTTGATGCACACCTGTTTCAGAAAGGTGAGCATCGGATGAGAAGTGCTGAGGATGTGAGATTCAACACTTTGAAGCTGAACACCGAGAAAAAGACGTGAAACCTCCAAGAAACAGTTTAGAAGGCTCGCTGATCAAGAAGCTCAGGATATTTGGGAATTCATTGCAGTTTTTCATGATGTGGGTTTGATCCTAACTGAAACCTTTGACTTTGGCGTCTGTTGTCAAAAAGAAGAAGTGAAAAGCCCTAATGAAGGTAAATTATATCAGAGCAAATAGTTTAGTGAGTAAGAAGACTGAGCAGAAGATCTGAGGTTGTGAGTTCAAGCCCTGGTGAAGCTGAGGATTTTACCGATATGTCCTCTTAAAATGCTTTAAAGCTCAAAACACCCTGATGGACCAGCCAGGATTTGATCCCTCAACCTCAGAAGAAGAGCAGCAGCATCTCATCTTATTGAGCTATTTCACTACACAATAAACTCAGTTCACAGTATATATAACATAACTAAATGTGCAGGAGAGCAATAATTTGGTTTTTACAACATAAAGATTATCAGAGGATCAATCCCACAACCTCACAGTCTGAAGGCAGCAGTGTAACAAACATTTACAAGCATGAAAACATCATTTCAGCCGTCGATCTCAAATTCTGCTTCTAGTGGTTCTTTGCTCCCAGCCCGAACACGTCCTTACATAAATCAATCTGATGAAACTTTCAGCAGCTGAAGCTCGACTATCACAACAACCTTTGTGATACTAAATTTTGTATACTTTTGTTCAGAAACTCCACATTAAATTCTGATGTCACAGCCAAATGATAATTTGTTGTCCAAAAAGTCTTTGCAGGAGCGAAACAAGCATCAGAGTTTCTGTGTTTTTTGTTTTGTTGGTTTGTCACCAAGATTACACAAAAACTGTTAAACAGATTTACATGAAACTTGGCTGGAGGATGAGTTTTGGCCCACGATTGAACCAATTAACTTTTGGTGTGGATCTTGATAAAGTGACACATCCAGTAGTTGTTTTCTCACTTACTTCAACATTGCGATTTTTGACTTTTGTCTCAATAAATACATTAATAACTACGTTGATTAAAAAACAAAAAACTTCTTTATTTCACAATACATTACTGTGTAAAAATGACACCTGGTCATTTTTCAAATCAAAATATTTACTATCTCTGCCTAAGAAGTTATGATTTTGTCTGTGTCCATTTTTTTGTTGGTTTGTTACCAGGATTACACAAAAACTACTTAACGGATTTTTATGAAACTTGCTAGAGGATCGGTTTTGGTCCTCAATCGAACCAATTAACTTTTGGTGTGGATCTGGAAAAAGTATACAAGAATTTTTTATTTTTTTTGGTTACTTTAAAAAACAAAAAAAAGTTTTTATTGGTGATAAAGTTTACAAAACAAACCAGTTATTAGTTATTCCCTATTTATGTGGTCATTTTTCAGTATGTATTTTTATACATTAAACTGAATCATGAAAAGTCTCCTTTTGTCCTCCACATTTCACATAACAGTCTAACAGCAGGGCTCTTTACAAATCACCGGGTTCAGATTTAAGTTATGTATTATTCATGCAGTCTTTCTGGGGGAATACTTTGCAGTCATTTGTATTAAACCCACAGTGAGCTGTCTGAAATTCTACCACTAGATGGCAACATTGAAATGCATCAACAACCTACCTCTCTTGTTGCATACCGATTAGATTATATAAATCCAGTTTCAACATAAAGCAGTGAGGAACAAAATCATCTTTAATTCAGTGTGTTTTATTAAAATGTTCCACTCATTCAGTCCATCACAGTAACAAAAGTGTCGGGATTTTGTGAAATGTGAAAAACACAAGTCAAATATTACAAACAGAGGGTGCTACATTATGCCGTGTACAACTGTGAAATCTCCCCCCAAAAAAAACACTTAATTAACAGTTTTTTTCCCCCTTAAATCCAGAAGATACAAAGTAAAAGCAGTGCAAACATCAGTAAACAGAACGTAAAAATATCAGTAAGTGTATACAAAGTGCAACAAGAACAGATCCCTTTATAGGTCAATTTTAAAGTGTTAATATGCACAAAGTCTGTGGTGAGACAATTTTGTAAACACATTCAAACATTTTCCTTTTGGTCAAGATTCACATTTAAAATTCAATAATATTGCATCAATATATATTTATAATGTATGCACACTTAATAGTTAAGATTTGTACACGAATACATACTTTAACGTCTTGTAAAAATTAGACCAAATGTGCCCAAAAACGAACAGGGACTGATTACATGTTTTTTAGCAGCATTGTTGGCGCTTGTTGCCAGAAGGGAAAAAACACCTGATTAGTCAAAAACAGTTTATTCAAAATAATAAATATATAAATAAATAAATACAGTATTGTGAAGACTTGTATCATAAAAACTGGCAGCCCTCTTCAGCATGTTAGTATCACTGGTAGCCTAAAGACAGTGGTTTTATTGCACAAGAGCAACAGGGAGCGACTCCCCCTTGGCACGTACCAAACTCACTCAAATCCAGAAGAAAAAATAAACGACAACCCGCCTTCCCCGAAGAAATTCTGCATAGAATTGGATTGACGACGCGTGAAGACCACCTCCGCTGTTTGAGCTATTCTATGCAGGATCTCAGATTTAAGGTGAAGTTAACAGTTTACTTTTTGGTCAAAACCCCCCCATTCAAAAACGTCCCCCTTTTTGTTCCACGTTGAGGCGTAGTGAGTTACCCCAGCCAGCGGGGCAGCCACTGCACTACTGCATCCGGGTCTCATCAGTAGCAGCCGTCTCTCCAGGTGCTGTCACGAAGGGCACTGAGGGTGGACAAGCTCTTTGGAGGAGTCAGTAAACTGAAGAAAACAAGAAGAAAGTTTAGTGGCCAAGACTCAGGATGGAACTAACCCACAGGGGCTGCTAAATAAGAGCTGATGTTACTATTTAAAGACACATTTTGTAAAAGCAAACGTGTTACCTTCGTGTTGGTTGGGCCACCTTGCTGCGAGGGGTGGAGATTGGGGTGCCAACAAAGGAGGCGGGGCGGGGCAGACCACTGCGGGGCGTGGCCGGGGTCGACGTGGGCGTCCCTCCTCCACCAGGTGGTTTACTGAGCATTGGGATCCCGCTGCCCACCCCGCTGTTACCCCCAGCAGTGCCGCCGCTCAGAGACTGCAGGCTGGTGGAGGTCGGCATGGAGGCCGAGCCCTTGATTGTGGGGCTGACGTAGGCGGTGGCCTTTAACGTTTGACGTGACAAGGAGGTGAAGTTCCCGACGCTCTGGACCCTGTTCTGCAGCTGTCCGGGGGAGGGGACTGAGAGGGAAAAGACAATCAGTGATCCTTTCTGCTGAACAATACTTTAATTAAACTATTAGAGGGGAGCAGGTGTCTTACTGGAGGACTGCAGTCGAGTCAGCCCGCTGGACGAATCAAAACTCTGGCTGTTACGAAGCAAACAAGGGGAAGCGCTGGGATTGGTCGGAATGGGCACACTGGGCATGCTGGGAGCTCTGACAAGGTTAGGCATGCTCCTCCGCAGCTTATCTAACAGAGACACACAGATTAAACCCACACAGATGTGAACAAACGACGATAAAAGCATCACTTAAATGCAAAAGATACAAAAACACCGTTACATATAGTTAGCTGTCCGTCATGCCGGTTCTTTTATTCCGACTCCGTCCCTTCAGACGGCTCACAAAGCTGGCTGTGATCTCCTTTAGCGTAACAGCTAGTTTCCAGCCCCCTCAGTCAGATATACACTCGCTAACTCTTAATCCCATCAAACTCTCTCTCGTCTCAGAGCGGAAGCACAAGCCAGTCTGGGAGCTTTAAGAGCGGTTGTACAAGAGGCTTAGACAGAGTTATTAATACGTGGAGGGAACATCGGCGTGGGTCAGTTTAGGGCGTCGATGGAGGAGTTAAGGAGCGGAGGTGGGGGAAACGTTTCAAAAAGTAAAGAAACACATTTATAAGTGATGAATCAGTGGGTTTAACATGGGTGTTCTCATCGAGAGAAGTTGGATTAATGATCATAAACAAAAAGGTTAGAGACTCTGAGTTTAGTGCAGAACGGGGTCGACTTACTCTCAAAATCGGCTGGATGACACGACGAAGTTTCCCCAAAACAATACGGCCAACAGCACACACAAAATATACAAATACACACATAAATATTTCACGTACAACAACATGTACACAAAGAGATAACTGATTAGTAGTGTTCACAGATCACAGTGGCAGATTTCAAGGTTGGCAAGGTCGAAGCTACGGAGGACTGGAACGGGCAAAATTTAAAACAGATAGAAAATGTGAGTATTTCTTAGTGTTTGTATGAATTACCCTATTTATTAACTTTATCTACAGAGCAGTAATAACATCTCACCTTTTAAAGAGAAGGCTAAAAAATGGCTGAAGTCTGTTGTTCATAATCAGTTTTTTAGTTACAAGTTTAAATTTTCCAAAATAAATATGGAAATACATCCATGACTTTTTTGTTCAATCCCAACAAAATCAATATGTTAAAAATGTATTTATATTCTTTTAGCTCTGTTTTAGTCTCCGCCATCTCTTGTCATTTTTGCAGCTAAATGCTACACTAGCATGTTGCTAACATTGGTTGTCAGCTATTTGGTGCTTGGCACTTTGCATACATCGAAAAAAAAGTTATAAATATGAGGGCTGAGAGTGACAGAAAAAGTAAAGTTTTGCGTTTAAAACAAAAAAATGATCTGAAAGACTGTAAAACATCAGCAGAGTTTGATATACTGCCATTTTAATTATCGATTGATCTTCTGAGAAGAAGCAACATAAAATTTAATCTTCAATCTTGAATATTTAGAGCAGCTTAAAGCGCTTTGCCTTCTCTTCACCTCAGTAAGAATCTGCACAGACTTTCAGGACACAGGTTAAATAAAAGTTATGTCTCACCTGATCCGGGTCTGAAGCCCTGGGGCTCGGCTGCGCTGAGGCTGCCCAGGCCCAGGCCCAGTCCCAATCCCTGGGGCGGAGGCTGGAAGGCGAACCCAGCGGAAGGGTACGGCGGCGTTGAGGGTGTGGAAGGAGGGGTGCACAGGGAGCTTGTGCTTCTTCGCCAGTCTCGGATGCTGGAGAAGGTGTGGGAGTGCGGAAGGCGGGTGAGGCGCGGCTGTGGCGGGGGCAGGAGGCCGTAGTCTTCGTCGTCCTCCTCGTCTTCCTCCTCCAGGTCGGGGCCGGCGCTGAGCTGGCTGAGCTGGAAGGTGAAGCTCTGGCTGCGGCGGTTGGCCAGGACCGACGACGTGCTGGCGTAGTCCTGTCTTAGACCTGGGGGAGCGAGATATGAGGACACGCGAGCAAAACCCACACATACACAAACACACATGGTAGGGACACACACACACAGACAATCATCACCTCCTGGGGTTAATGAAGCTGAAGTAGCGATGGGCTCTGAGATCTGGTGCCATATGTTAAAATATTAAAGAGGAGGGAACAATAGAGACAGATGGACAGCATGAGAAGAGAGCTGGCAAACAACGACACACAGACAACTAGAAAGAACTGGAATACACACAAAATACACAACATGGAAGCAGTTTTCACAAAAACACTCTCAAATTCTTTTTTTCCTTTTTTTTTTACTAGATTTTGTCTGAAATACAGCTGAATATTTAACATTTAAGATCGCTTGTTAAAGTTTTTGGATCCGGCCAAAACTTGTCTGTTACACGAAAAACCGTCAAGTGTGGATAATTAGCATAAGCAACACTTTGCTAGATGTTTATATAGCGTTTAATTAAACATATCTTAAGTATCAATATGGATTGGTCAACACACAAGGTCAGAGGTTTTAATTATATTCGTGGCACTTATAGAACTGGGATGGGAGAGACAAAGATGCTAATAGGAAGTAAGTAAACTTCTTGTAGAACATAGAAATATAAGGTGGTAGAAGTGCTCATGGTTCGGATTGTGTCTCAATTTTGAGTCATGGATCGGATAATTTACTCGATCAGAAACAAATTTAAAGAAAAAAAAGAAAAGGGAAAAGGGTTTAAATTTCTTGTGAGAAAATTTAAAGTTAAACTGCAAAATATACCAGAAGTTGGGAAATGTAAATGAACGCAGATAAAATCTGATTCATAGACCTCGGCTTGGTTTTAAAAAAATTATTCTGATGCAGCGAGGCAGTTAATGTTGTTAGTTCCACCTGTGAACGAGTCAAGTATCTGCTGTGAAGATTGTTTATTCAACCCTACATTCACGCCTCCGGCCCCACAGTTTGGGAGCCACTGACCTAAAATAAGAAACAATACCAGCAGCATGCAGCGAGCTAAATTCCCTACAATTTAGAGCTTTAATTATACACCAGAGCAGAGCTGAGCTGTGCTGTGCTGCGGAGACAAACACTGCCGTCAGACGTGTTAAATAACTTACTCTCCTCCTGCAGCCGGGCCATCACCTGGACGTCAGTGAGGTCGTGCAGTTTGTATCCCAGAGCGATGGAGTCGTCCTCCGCCTCTGAAGCACCGAGGTCGCTGTCCATGGACGACTGGGGGCTGAGGGCGGAGCGTCGGAGGCTGCGGCCTTCAAAAAACGAAAACAGACCCGGTGTGAGAAAACAGAATCTGCAGGTTTTTTTCCTGCTCTGGAGCTCGTTTGCGACTCCGCCACAGGAGTTAAACAAATGAGAGTTTTGGCAGCTCGGTAATGAGAAAAGCCCCCTCGAGTCTTCTGAGTGCTCTCCACATAAAGATGAAGGATCCAAACTAATGGACTCGGATACTTGGCTGGGAGAATTAGAGCCTATTAAGCGGCAGTGAGGCAGAATATTATCACAGAGGTTATACCAGCGTCTCCCCGCTTAATGATATTCATCAAATCTGAGCTCCAACCTGCTCTTTAAAATAATCCTTCCATCGTTTGTGTCATTATAATTACTTTTGTCACATTTTGCTCTTACGTGGTCACACAGGAGAAGATTTCTGCTTCTTTATTGGGTCATATTTTATCCAACTACTTCCTTCTACAGCATTCAAAGTGTTTACAGCAAGGTAAACGTGGTTAAGATCAGAAATCTGGACGAGAAATCATGCAAATATCTAAAATCTTGGACCACATTTGGATACATCTCTACGACTAAACTGCTCAAGTTTGTAAAGACGGCGCTCTTAAAGGAGAACTTCAGTCGATTTAAACATGCAGCTTCATTGCTCAAGCTACCCTTGACTTGCCAGTACCGAAGACACGAACAAATTTGGTCCAGCCATTACAGGGCTCCGTGAACGGAGACTTAGCATTGAACGCTAACAGCATGGGGTCAGAACTTTACACTGTGTTTTAAGCGTCTTTACATGCTCCACATCTCACACCAAAAGTTATGCAACATCAGCAGACACCTTACAACACAGCACTGTAGCGTGTATGACTCAAAATGAATAAAAAAGTAGTTAAAACAGTGTGTTTGTGCAAGCAGCTACTTACCTGTTTGTTGACATCCGTGTCTTCCTGTAGCTAGACCAAACTAGTCAATCCATCGAGCGTGCGCTTACTCCCTCACTGGCGGAGACGGAAATGTAATCCAGCATTTTCGTGTTTATGTTCATAATGTACATGTCCATGTTACAGCCTGTCATGAGCCATGAGCCTTACAATAGCCTGTTAAGCCTGTTAAGTGCACACTCGATGGATATGCTAGTTTGGTCTAGCTACCGGAAGACGCGGATGTCAACAAACAGGTAAGTAGCTGCTTGCACAAACACACTATTTTAACTACTTTTTTATTCATTTTGAGTCATACACGCTACAGTGCTGTGTGCTAAGGTGTCTGCTGATGTTGCATAACTTTTGGTGTGAGATGTGGAGCATGTTAAGACGCTAAAAACACAGTGTAAAGTTCTGACCCCATGCTGTTAGCGTTCAATGCTAAATCTCCGTTCACGGAGCTCTCTGTGTTCGCGTCTTCGGTACTGGCAAGTCAAGGGTAGCTTGAGCAATGAAGCTACATGTTTAAATCGACCGAAGTTCTCCTTTAAGAGTCACTTCCTGTCTCCACTTCGGGAAACGAGCTGGAGGTCAATTCAGTCTAATTGAAGATTTGAACAAGAGCACAGATAATGACTGATCCTTTCACCCGACAGCCACTGAAGTAAAAACTGGATGCATTATTTTAACAAGCCACAAATATTCCAAACACACTGACAGTAAAATGGCATCGGGCCTGTTCAGATCCTCGGATTCACTCAACTGTTTAAAAAAAAATAGGGCCAGACATGTTTTTTTCCAAAGGATGCAGACAAGTAGGACATAAATCTGCTGGTGATATTCACTACCGACTTTTCACTACTGCCTGGTGTCGCTATGCAGCTCAGATAACTACCAGTAAAATACATGTTTATTTGTTTGAATTGAATTCAATCTGAGGTTGAGCGTTCAACAAAAACTGTACCGAAAACATACATGTCAGACACACTGAGTGACTCCAAACCTCTGTTACTTCTTTGGCAGAATTTCCTCTGAGGACCAAATCTTTGTAAATTAAGTTAGTGAAGATGGATTTATTGTTTATGGTCGGACAATGTGGCCGCAAGACTTTCTGCAGTCCAAGAACTTTAAATTTTTACTGTATTTAGGCAAGAAAAGGGAAATAAAGAAGACATAGTCATATTTTTGAGTCCCACAGACTTTTAAAGAACAGTTTGAACAAGAACATGGTTCCTGTAGGGACTATGCACAGATAATCCAAAGGTAGTGATTACATTGATTGCACAAAAATATATCTTTATATATTTCTGTCGCAATTTACCAGGATAACATTATAGTATTATTGAAAAGTTATACTTGTGTGTTTTTTTTTAAACGCTCAAAAATCCTTATGGAGTTTGGTTGGTGGAATTTGGACTTTGCATTTTTCCACCTGTGTGAAAAAGTACTAACGAATGTTGGACGCTCTAAACAGTTGCCGATTAGTTCGACTGACTGTTGCACAGACACGCAGGAGTCAATGTTAAATAAAGGTTTTGGGTTTCACATCTGAGTGTAGTCTACAGCCGAAAACGCTCAAAAATCCTGATGGAGTTTGGTTGCCATGGCTCCGGATATTATAAGTTCCTATTGATGAAACACACATGGAGCTGAGAGATGAAAGTGACTTTAAAATGTGGAACAACACACGGCGTATCTCAAGAGTATTAACCCCAGAACTCTGTTTGGACTCGCACCGTCAAATTCCGCACCGGAATTGATCCCGGGGCTGCAGAGCCCCCCGTGGCAGTCAGTTCCCTGCAGCTTCGCCCTCTGCCGAGTCTGGAACATTCGTTTTTCTTTCCATCACCAATAATGCACAGAGAGGCTGCGGCGCGCTTTGATTCCCGCGACTGAAAACGCAGCTCGAAAGCTGCTGCAGAGAAAATATTCTGCTCACTCCCACGACTTCACGAGTTGAAATAACGTGGAAGAGAGCTCGCGGCTGACCCAGTTCTAGACGCGGCGTCTTCACCTGCACATTAACATGCTGATCAACAGAAGAACACTCAGTTTGGTGTTCTGCTCCGTGTGAGGAAGGAAAAAAGGGGAAGGAAGGGGCGTCTAAAGCTTACTGCGATGGTGAGGGAAGAACGTGGGAGTCCTCTCAGATACGGGGGAGAGATCCTTCCCTACGGGGCTCAGCGTCCGATGGAGGGCCGGGTGGAGAGGGGAGGAGAAGGATGGAACTAAGGGAGAAAATTATAGTGTGACTTCAAGGGTTGAAACTCAAACATCATCGACAGTAGAGGCCTGTATTTGAGAGGTTACCGTGTCTGTCCAACGGCTGAGGGGTGGAGCAGGGTTTGGGTACAGGGGAGGAAGCACCGATGGGCGACACTCCGGCCACTCGACTCAGGGGAGGAGGAGGGCCGGGGGTGGAGGAAGTGGAGGTGGAGGAGGGGGAAGGGCTGGAGAGGGAGCTACGCCACCTGGAGACTGAGGAGGAGGAGACAAGGAGGAAACATTTATACAACCATACAAGTATTATTCTTATTAGTATCATTTTAAAAAAGGAAAAATAAGCTTTTTTGTCTTCTTTTGTTTTGTTTATCAACATGCCCCAGTTCTTCACATCAATCACTCCGTTCTCTCTCTCCAACACGCTTTAATGCTTTTCGTCTTTTCCCTCTTTTGTGTTTTTGTTTCCTTTGGTCTCGTGTGTTTCATGTCCTGTTCTCTGACGTCTTACCTTTTGTGTCATATTTTTGTCACATTTAAATAACAAAAGAATAAGACTAAGAAAAGAAAGGGAGGCACTGAAATCCACTCCAGATCTTTCTCTTTCTGCAACCTATACGCATTATTCATCTCACAGAATGGTGATTTACATCCGCTAATAAACACACTTTTATACAAAATTTAAGTCACAGTCCGAGGGATATTCAACCCACTCAGGTTGCAACTAACGATTATTTTGAATTTCAATTAATCTGCAGATTATTTTCACGATTCCCAATTTCTCAAAATCCAAAAGGTGATGTCTTTAAATGTCTTGTTAGGTCAAAACCCAAAACAGACTCCCATATCTGCATGAAAATGTGCTTTACTACAATTTATCGACTGCCGCCTGGCAAAAGATACAGAAGTATTTCCTGCCGCACAACTACAGTTATGTTGTTATATTTCAACATAAAATGGATTTAACTAGCCCTGCTATGGATGTTTTGAATCAGGTCCCTGCTTACCGTGCTGCTGCCTCCTGGCAAAAGATACAGATGTACCCACTGCCGTACTACCAGACTGCAGAGCAAAGTTTTCTACTCAGAACTGATCTAAACCCAAAATTGCTAAAAATTTTAGCCCTGCTTTGGACATTTCTTAACTAAGACCATGTTTACCCTGATGCTGCCTAGCAAAAGATGCAGAAGTATCTCCTGCGGTACCACCAAACCCAAAGACCTCTTCATTTACCGACATCAATGACACAGAAACATTGTCTGGTTTCAGCTTCTTAAATGTGAAACTTGAAATTTAATCGATTACCAAATTGCCTTGTTTAATCTTTACAGGATATAACACAACTCTAAAACAAAACCCCATATTTTTTCACCTCAAAGCTCCGAAACCACAAACTGACTCGAACGACAATAAACATAAATGCATAAATATTCATAGACGACACACAGACATGAAGAGAGGCCAGTGTTGTGCAGCGGCTACCTCACCATCACTGTGACTGTCACCCACCGCTCTATTCAAACACTCCACAACAAAAGCTGCATTCAACACAACAAGAGCTGCTCGCACACAGACACACACACACACACACACACACACACTGCAGCTGTACCTGGTGCTGAGCGTCTCAGACAACAACACACCACACACACACACACACCTCAGTTACTATTCATGGCCGTAGAGGAGAAACTTGAAGCAGCCGAGAACAAAGAAGAATAAAAATGTGCTGCGTCGTGCATCTTATTGAAGGCGCAGGGAGAGGATTCTTCTGTGTTACCTGTCAATGCGAATATAAGCCATTTATCTATGAGGGGGTGGTGGTGGTGGTGGAGGAGGTGGGTGTATTCCTTTCATGTAAATGGTTGCCACGGCAACAGCTCTCCATTTCACTGTACTCAGCCTCCGCCGGCAGAGAGGGAGAGAAAGTGAGAGACAGCCGGGCCGAGCTGGTGGGAGGATTCCTCCTCACAGTGATGCCCGTTAGCCTCTGATGCAACAAGCCGCACAGCTGCTGCAACTTCACCGGGCCGAGACGGGTCAGGGGTCGCACCGCCGCGACCCAGATACCGGCTGCAGACGCTGGCCAAAAGTATGTGGACGCCAGAAAACCACAACAATGGCCTCGTTTTCCAGTTTGATGAGGG